>NC_053168.1:91413819-91571319 GCF_016835505.1 Polypterus senegalus
AAACAATCAGGAACAGACTTCATGAAGATGGCCTGAGGGCCCGACGTCCTGTAGTGGGCCCTGTGCTCACTGCCCAGCACCGTGGAGCTCGACTGGCATTTGCTCAAGAACACCAGAATTGGCAAGTCCGCCACTGGCGCCCTGTACTTTTTACAGACGAGAGCAGGTTCACCCTAAGCAGCTGTGATAGACGTGAAAGAGTCTGGAGAAGACAAGGAGAACGATATGCTGCCTGCAACGCGCTCAACATGACAGGTTTGGTGGTGGGTCAGTGATGGTCTGGGGAGGCATATCCATGGAGGGACGCACAGACATCTACTGCGTAGGAAATGGTGCTCTGACTGCCATAAGGTATCGAGATGAAATCCTTGAACCCATTGTCAGACCCTACGCTGGTGCAGTAGGTCCTGGTTTCCTCCTAATGCACGACAATGCCCGGCCTCATGTGGCAAGAGTATGCAGGCAGTACCTGGAGGATGAAGGAATTGAAACAATTGAATGGCCTTCACGATCCCCTGGACTTAAACCCAATAGAACATCTGTGGGACATTATGTTTCGGTCCATTAGGCGCCGACAGGTTGCTCCTCAGACTGTACAACAGCTCAGGGATGCCTTCATACAGATCTGAGAGGAAATGCCACAAGACACCATCTGTCGTCTCATTAGGAGCATGCCCCGACGTTGTCAAGCATGCATACAAGCTCGTGGGGGCCACACAAGATACTGAAAAGCATTTTGAGTAGCAGAAATTAAGTTTTTGAAAAAAATGGACTAGCCTGCCACATCTTCATTTCACTCTGATTTTAGGGTGTCTATACAAGTGAGCCCTCTGTAGGCAGAAAACTTTTATTTCCATTAAAAGACTTGGCATCCTTTTGTTCCTAAGACATTGCCCTGTCGTTATTTGTATAGATATCCAACTTCATATTGAGATCTGATGTATCTAATGTGTTCCTTTAAAGTGTTCCTTTAATTTTTGTGATCAGTATATTTCCACTGCTGTTTGCCTTGGGCATTGAGCCACTGGACACTTTAATCAGAATAGACCCACTTATAAAAGGATTTTAAATTTGGAATAATGTTGGAAAAGGTGGCATTATATGCTGATTATGTCTTGCTTTTTTGGGCAACACAAATACTTCCTTAAATATATTCATGAATGTAATATAAAATTTTGGAAACTACTCAGATTTAAAAATAAATTAGGATAAGACAGTGCCTATGCTAGAGGATCCAATGTGTTTGCATGTGAGAGGATGTTCTAGCCAGCTTAAATGCAAAGACCAGTTTAAGTATTTGTGCATAGTTATTTCATAACAAATTTAGGAATATAAGTGGCTAAATATCATGCCATTACTAACCAAAATGAAAACAAAACAATCTCTTGGTTTAAGTGAAATCTGACAGTATTGGGATGTATTAACTTAATTAAAATTATTCTTTTGCCTCAACTCTTATATGTGGCTCTCAGGTAAGGCTCCCACTTACATTATTGTATAAGATTAATAGTGTTTTCCAGTATTTGATTTAGAAAAATGTCATTCGAAACTTAAACTAGAAATGTTCCTGAGACAAAAAAAAAGATCAGTGGGGTTGGCTGTGGTGGACCCCTGGGTAGGGGTGTGCAATACTAGCAAAAAATTATATCTCAGTGTTTTCTGGGACTTTTACAATAACGATACATAGACAATATTTTGCATCCTTTAAAAATGTGTTTGTAAAAGTCTTCTTGATATAGCTTGCTCTTGTTAATATGATATTAATAGCCTACTAATGAGATTAATTACCGTGCTTAACCTGCCTCAATTATGACTGTAAAACAAAACTTAGAGAATGAAACAAGATATATAAGCCTTAAAGAAGAGCTTTCTTTTCTTTAATATCAATTTTTTTTTCTGTATTTTTGTGTGAACTGTTTTGCTTTGAAATTTTACTAAGTCTTAAAACTAACCTTTCTGGTCTAGTGAGTTATTTGAACGTCACACTTCTGCCTGAATCATCCTATGAAGAGGACTAAAAGCTGCAGAAATTTGGTAATTTTGGATAAACGTCACTATAGACAGGCTGGAGCAGGGAGAGAAACTAGGAATCTATGTGAATGTTTTAAATGTGCTTTGGAATGAGGACCACCAACTAAGACAGATTGTGAAATAAAATGCTTCTGATAGACATATGCTTCTTACAAAAATAAAACTGTGCAATTCAAACACAAATGGTAATATGAAGCCTGTGTTCAAAACCAGGGAGCCTCTTCCAGTTGTTAATCTGTTGTGCACTGACAACGTTAGCCCTTCTGTCTGCTGTAATGCAAATCATACGGTCTTCTCACAGAAACCATGATGCCACCACCTTTTTCAGACCTTGTGCAATGATGTTGCCTGTGTGGTCTTCTGGGAAATAGGCTGTTTGCAAACAGTATCTTTTCAGTTGCCAGGTTTTGTTGATGAAAGGCACTGTCAAGGAAAGGTATGGATCAGATGTTCGACTTGACCATAAATCTATTGTTGTGGCAAAATGTGAAACCATGAATCATACAATTTAGGCAAAACTGTTTGACTGAAATATTTTCAGTATTTTCTTGGGTCTAAAATTTTCAAAAGTTGTTGGATACTATCCCTCTGAACCACTTGAATTGGCATGATATCTTTTGTGCTGTAATTGGTGACAGTGTGTCTTATGTTATGCCATCTGTTGCTTTTCTTGCTGTACGGTACTCTTATGCAGAATGATTCTGATAAAGTTTATTTTTGCATACCTGCATTATCAGAATGGCTGGAAAACCACAACTCAGAAATACATCCCCATAAGATTACATTATCTTCAATTCTTGCAGAGAATCATATGCACATACGCAAATGTACATATTCTACAGGAATAGCGTGGGTATTTAGAATTTACAGTCTAGAGTACAATTCTTTAGTGCAGAAATGTCTTGCCAATGTCACAAAAGCTGCAACACATTATCTTACATTAGTGGTGAATATACACAATACCTCAAAGACACAGCATGACTTCACTTGTTAAGAAAACATATGAGCTCTACTTTGGTTGAAAAACTGCTTACTAAAACAGACTGTGGGCTCCTCATATTTGAAGTACAACAGGCACTGTCATTCTGAGAGCTTGGCTTACAAGTTCGGAAATAAGTGCTGTTTGCAGTCTTGATGATAAGGCTATCCACTACTTGTAGCATTTACACACATCAACCACTTATGCCAGGATCTTTTTTGTGGATTTCAGTTCCAGATTTAACACAATCATACCAGAGCTTCTCCACACCACACTACTCAGTATGAGTCTGGCTATGTCACATGACTCTAGTTATCTAGCTTTCTAAAGAGCAGACGCGAGACAGTGAAGATGAGTGAATATCAGTCAAGACCCTGACCATGAGCACAGCATCAACTGAGGGCTATGTTCTGTCTCCTGTCCTTTTCACTCTCTACACTGGAGACTGCACCTTTGTTAAACTGATAAAGTTTGTTGATGGCACCATCCTGAATAGCCTGATAAAGACGGGGATGAGATGCCATATTGGAGGGCAGTGGATTGACTAGCCAGTTAGCGCAACCTCAGTAATCTTAACTTGAATTCCTTGATTATGGATTTCAGAAGATACTCCTCATTTCCTGCACCACTGGTTATAAATGATGTCACTGTGAATACAGTGGAAACATTTACATTTCTTTGCACAACTATCACAGTCCAAAAAGTGGGAAGAAAACCTAACTGCTTCAAACAATAAATGTTAACAGAGTAAGTTTTCTTTCTCCGTCAACATAAAAAGTTTAACTTGTGCCCATTATTGCTAGTAGAGGTTAAATGAGCTGTTATTGGAAGCATCCTCACTTTCTCCTAAACAGTCTGGTATGGCTATGCATATACTCACTCGAAATATAAACTGCAGCATGTGATTCGGACAACAAAAAAAGATTGTAGCCTTGAAACTGTACTCCACGGATGTCCTTTATATATTACAGGTTAGGAAATGTGCCCAGGCAACCATCTTTTTCAGTTATTACCCTGAAAGATACACAGTACAACATTTACAACTGGAACATCTGCGGTGTTCTAAAAGTAACTGATACTAGGAATTTATCTTGGATACATCAAAGACTGCTGTTTGATTTGCAAATAGGAAAACTGTGCTAAAGAATCTTATTAAATTAAAAAGAAATGGCCAGTGCAGAAGCATCTGGTTCCAGGGCAGAAAACTATGGCTCAAACACCACTTGTCAAACCAACAAAGACATTTTTCTTCTATCCATATAAAGCTTGGACTGATGCAAAAACTCATGAAAGTGATGAAGAAAGATGATGAAGGATTTTGATATGTTAGACAGATGTTTCCATGAATAAATGATGCAAAGATTAACACTTTGAATGATGGGTACAAGTTAACATGTATTTCACTGAGCCTGTTAAGATGCAATGTACGATATAACTTGTACCTCATTAACCTTAAGAGTTTTAAATAATTTTCTTTTGGTGGCAACAACTTGGGGAAAACAGTATTATATAAACAGGCAGTCTGTAGTTATGTCTTCGCAAAAAAAGGTATAATGTTGCTCATATTTGATAGACTTGTTGCAAGACAAATGTTTTGACAATAATGACAGTGATCGAGATTGTGACAATCAATCTGATGATATGTCCACAAAGGCATTTTTTCCATCATAAAGCAACCAACTTGACACAACTATCATGACAGCACTATATGGGCATTCTGTGACCCAATGAGCACAAACAGACATCTAGCAAATATGTTGTACGGAACAAGTATGGACAATGCAAAGAAACTTGTTATATTCACAGTAGGGAATCAATTCCCAGGAATTCGGGAATCCCGTGGACAACACAGTGCACGGGCATCTCACATGTGAACGGTTTTAGAACGACCGACACTTATTTTTAATTAAACTACTGCAATATGTTGACACAAATAAAAGTATAACCTGATCTACAGGCAATTTTTGTGCTGTCATATAAGTACATGCATCTTTAGTTGCGGTAATAAGGACGTAGAAAGCACAATGTGTCCAGCGTGCAGTCAATCAGGCGAGAGTGCACATTCATGCAGATTACGCCAGCTGCTGAGAAAGCACGCTCTGCCTCCACTGAAGTAGGCGGCATAGTCATCAGATACTGATATACTTGTTCTAAACAATGCCCGCGCTTGCCGTTGCTCTGAAACACCGCCATTTCAGCTTTTACTGATGCATCCATTTTCTTGTCATCAATCTGTGATGGAAAGTTTCTTGGCACAGATAATGCGGATGCAACAGACTGACGCATTGCAATTTCAAGTTGCTGTTCAAAGCTGTTGTCTGATGAAATGCAAGCTGCAACAATGGCGCCACCTTCTTCCAGTGTTGTGGATATTGCAGCCGAACTACTGCTGTCAGTCTGTTCAAGTCGTGTTACCAGACGATGAACGAATTTTCAGATGATGTCATTAGATGGTACAGAGAATATGTCTGTAGTAGCCGTCTTTCGTGCAGAAGCTGTATGCAGATACTGGAGAACAGCAGCATGTAATCCTCGTCTGTCGTTTATTCTACACTCAAGAACATCTTCCAGAGTCTTTGCAAGCTCTGAGCTCTGCTTCTGTAGCTGGACAATGCAGAACCTCAGAGCCGCTTCTGCGCTGATCAGATTTGTTTCACGCCTGCAAAGTGCATTAACTACAAGCTTCAACGGTTCCAAACTAGACACCATTTCACTGATAACTGTGAAGTTGGCGTTAGTTAAGTGTAACTGTTGCCCGAGATCAATCACTGCCTTCTGTTTTGGACCCCGTAATTGCAGAAATCTGCTCAACATATCAACCAGGCTATTCCACCTTGTCCTGCAGTCTGGCAGAAGACCGATTTCTTTGCCGAATCACGTACGGCTGAAGTATGTTGTAATTCTTCGTTGGTGATCATCTAAAAATCTTGACGATTTTACGAACCTTGTTAACAACATCGTCATGTAATTCACCTGACAATTCCACAAGAACATGGTAGCCATCATCAAAAACTTCTAGACCTTGTTGGCCATCATGACTCTCAAGTATATCATTCTCATCGTCGTCGCTGTTGTCAGTGTTGCAATGAGACGAATTGGGCTCGGCTGTAGCAGTAGTAGCAGCAGCACGACCTCTGCGGCAATACAGCTCTTCTAGCACTGCCAGCTGGATACAGTGCGCATAACATAATTGATGCTCAACTTCCAGTAGTCTTCCGACCTTTGTCATTACACTGGCACTGTCTGTACAGATGCCTACTATGTCACTGGTAAGACCAAGCTCAAACTCTGCCAGCTTACTCTGCAGTAAGTCAATGCACTTCTCCGCCGGCATCGAGCCATGAACTCTGATTAATCCAAGGTTCCAATACTTCGGACCTTGTTCATGGACATTCACATTCATATATCATCGATTTCTAGTGGAAGTCCATTCATCAAATGTTATACTAAAGCACTGACCCTGCTTCTTCTTGTTACCCATCTCTTCAGTTACCAGCAATCGGATTGTTTGACCGTGATCTGCAATGTACTTTTGTTCTTGTTCTGCACATATTTCATCATTGGCCCCACTGCTATGCGCTTGGACATCGTTGGTGTATCGTCATCATTCTCTGGTTTTCGTTTCATAACAGTTATTTGATGAACTCTTCTTAGATTCTCATGTTTGAGAACATCATTGTCTCTCCTTTGTTGAGCTGCCAGCTGTTTTCAAAACAGTTTTACACAGTTTACACTCAGCCGACTGGCCAAGCTTTTCACGCAAAAACTCAACAAACTTGGCCATGTGTACGAGGCTTTCAACACAAACAACTGATGTTCCAACTGCTGACTGGACCCGAGCTCTGCTCCAGTTGAAAACTTGACACCAGTCTGTACTGTCAACAGCACGTGCCACAGACTTTAATGAAGTCTGCCCCGTCCTGGCATTCGTGAGCTGCAGAGTGCAGAGCAGACACCTCCCAGTCCACTGTGCTCAGTCAGCTGGGAGACTGACTGCTGCTGGCCCGTTGTTGAGTTGACTGAATTAATCGGTAGCACACTACACCGTGGGCCAAAAAACCGTGCGACTTAAATTATTTTCAAGTATAACTCTGTTATTTCTTGATCGATTTTTACACTTTTACATGCTATATATGCAAGCTTGGCCGTTCACGTTTTCCCAGGAATTACAGCAGTTTCATTCCTGGGAATGAAAAATGTCAGGGAATCCAATTACCGGGAGCCCGGGAATGGATTCCCTAATTCACAGCACATGTGTTTCGAAGGCTGCGATCTATTTGGTGACATTGTAGGACACAGTGGACATCACATTGCCCATTCTGCACATCAGGCTTGTTAAGATAGCAGATTTAGCAAAAAACACTCACTTGCATTCCAAACTAAGTGATTGAACCCCAGCTTGTGCCAGAATGTGCCTGTACATCATCTAAGAACAAATGCCTAAATCAGAATTGAACTGATAACTTTCCAGAGTTCCCTCTATAGACTTCTTAAGCAAGAGGGTGTGAAATTGACTTGGATAAAAACAAAGAGCCGTAATTCAATGAATGACAACTCTGACTGAAAGAAAAATGTGTCTATGAAGAAACACTGATTTAAATAGGAAGTGGCTTTAATTCAGTCAGGAAAGGCCTTTGCCTTAAATCTCTGCACCATCCTGATGACTTACTTTGGGAGTATTCTTTGGACACTCACAAAATTCCCTGGGGATTCTTCTTGGGGACAACCTCTGGCATTCTATTAGGGAGGAGGAAATCTACAAATTAAACTTATAAAACTTCCCTCTGAAACTAAAATCTGATGAGCTGTTCTCAGTTTGTGGAGCTGTGAACTGACAACCTCTTTCTATTTGTGGCAGTGAAACTAACAATCTCTGATTGCCAAGCCAGGCTGTGACCAGTGGGCTGAAAAGGATGAGTAGTAGCCATCACTTCAGCATCTAAACTCATGTGCCAGTGAGAGTACTATTTTTTCCTATAAAGCTGCAGATGACATAGTAAAGGGCATAATAGCAGAAAGCAACTTGAGATAGCAGCATAACAAAACATCACAAAGGATCATGCAGCTACGACAAAGAGTGTACTCCAACGAAAGAAGGATCCTCCATTTAATCCCAGAGCAGCAACAAAGAACAACTCTAAACAATATCAGACATCACCTTTAAAGGTATCGTAAAAACTATTTATCTGTGCCAAAATAAAGTAGAACTCTAAATAGCAAGTTAACAACCAGCCTCTTCTATACTATATGCTTTTCTGTCTAGTCTGTCTCCTTGTCTTGTATATGAAAATATTCATGCAGTCAGCATATTACTATAATCCTTGTACTTATCAATAAATTGTATTATCCTGTTTCTTAAAATGAGGTGTTTCAATTACATTGATATATGTCTAAAGGCCAGTCAACAGAAGAAAAAGGTAAGGTAAAGCAGGTCAGGTCAGCCTGGGGAGCAGGCACTGGTACAGCATGACGAAACAACTCAGGATCCCGGTTGGCAATCCGCCAGGCTGACATGCGGTGCACTCATACCCTCCAGAAATGACCATCTATCTGACACAGCCAGGTGTTATGTAGGCGTCCCCTTGGCCTGGTCCAGCAGCTTGGATCTTCAGCAATGAGAATCCAGCAAGCCAAATCACACTTGGGGAATCGCGCCACATGGCCATAGTGCCATAACTGATGCTCCCTATCAATGCAAGTAATATGCCTCATTCAGGACTACATGAGCAACTGCTTATTCGACACAAAGTCAAACCAGCAGTACTCAAGGATTCTCTGAAGAGACACAGTACTGGAGGAGTCCAGTCTTTGTCTCAGGTCACTGAATAGCGTTCATGTCTCACAACCATATAACAAAACAGGGAGCACCAAGGCTGTAAAGAGTTGGACCTTCATCCTTTTGCAGAGATATTGGGAGCACCACACACCCCTTTTCCAGTGACCTCATGACCTAAAGTAAAACAAACATACATTTGATTTTCCTAGTAGTCCACAAGAGTTAACTGAACCTGAAACCTCCTGGAAGCAAACTGCGGCCACCCACAGCTTTCAATTTATTTTATTTTTTCAGTATCATTTTATTTTATTCTTCTAAGTATCCCTGCTCTATTTCCATCAAGCTGTTTGCTTGGCAATCTCTCGGCAAAGAAAACCATCCTCTCCCCACAATGCACAGGTAATATGTCTGTCCACAGTTAAAGTGAGAAGAATCTTACCAGGGTCAATCAACACAAGACTACTGGACCAGACATAATACCTGGTATTGTGCTGAGAGAATGTACAGACCAACTGGAAGATGTCCTAAAAGACATCTTTAACACATGCCTGAGCCAGGTGATTGTGCTTTTATGTTTCACAACTAACACTTACATTCCAGTAGCAAAAGAAGTGAATCCCAAAACAACTACCACCCCATAGCACTCAGACCTAACATGAATTGCTTTAACAACAGGCAGAACATCGAAGAATATCTTCCAAGCTCACTGCACCCATTTCAGTTTGCATACCGCCCACTGCATCTACTGCCCTACATCTCCCTCTATTTTCCCTAACAAATGAAAAGCACACTTACATAAGAATATTGTTCATTGACTTCACTCTTACATTTAACACAACCATCCCACAGACACTGACTGTAAAACTCAGTGGACTGGGCCAGAACACCCTCCTCTACAACTGAATCCTGGACTTCTGGCCCGAATGCCCTCAGTCAGTCAGGATCAAAACTAATACTTTCAGCACCATAACAATAAGCACAGGAATGTCTCAGGGATGTGTGTTCTCTCTCTGAATACTGATAATAAATAACATTTCTACTACAATAGGTGTACCATCCTTGGGATAAAGAACACTTTTAACACAGCACTGAGCATGTAGATTAGCATAATATTAATAAATATTGACAAATAAAACATGCTGGCTAATTTTCTTTATTTTATTTATTATGTTATTTTTTAAATAAAGTCACTAAATATAAAGAAAATCCATCAAAGCATTTCTGAGATTTTGGGGTATTTAGTTTTTCTATTAAATGGGGATTATACAGTGACCTCCATTTAGTGGTCTCCAGTTAAAAATTATGAATCAAACAATTGAGATGTGATTTGAATTCACATTTTAGACTTTAATCGAAGGGTTTTTGCATACATTTTGGTCACACCATTTATTTAGTACTAGGGTGCTGTACCGTGTTAGTCATTATGAAGAAGGGGTCTGAGTTGCCTCGAAAGCTTGCATATCGTAATCTTTTTAGTTAGCCAATAAAAAGGTGTCATTTTGTTTGACTGGTTACACCATGTAGAAATATCTCAACTTTTAATACATGGCCCCCCCCATTTCAAGGCACTACAATGTCTGGGACATAGAAATGGTAGGTATATTAAAGGAGTTATATTCAGTATGTTGTTACATTTCCCTTATATGCAATGACTGCTTGAAGTCTGCAATCTTCTCTTGGATAGTAGTCTCTGACACATACACATCTGCCTCCTGAGGACTGTTTCTGATCTGTCGGACAGGTGTTTGGGGCTATTTCTTTACCATAGTGAGGATTCTTCTGTCATCAGCAGTGGAGATCTTCCTTGTTCTACAAATCCCTTTGCGATTACTAAGAACACCAGTGCGTTCTTTCTTCTAAACGATTTTTCCAGGGAGCTGATTTAGGTAATCCTAAGGTTTTACCTCTCTCTGTCTCTAATGTTTTCTTTCTTGTTTTTCAGCTGCAAAATAGCTTCTTTGACTTTTATAGGGAAAGATCTTGCCCTCATGTTGAACAAGTACAACTACAGACCAAGTCTGCAGACCATGTATAAAAAGGGTTATTTCTACATTTGGTGACCTACATGTATGAATATACCCTTAAATTAAAGTCTGCAATTTAATCACATCTGAATTGTTTAATTTGTAATTTTAAACCAGGGAGCAAAGGGGAAAATCCAGGAAAAATGTGTCTCTGTCCCAAACACTATTAAGGGCACAGAATATCAAAATTTACTTTCTCAATGGAACCCGACTGACTCAGATGTACTGTTCTGCAAAAATTCATATTTTTAGCTACACAAAAATAGTGTTTTGTGTTGATGAGGGAGTAAATGAGTTAGTCAGGTTTGCATTATATTATACTAGCAGAATACCCGCGCTTCGCAGCGGAGAAGTAGTGTGTTAAAGAAGTTATGAAAAAGAAAAGCAAACATTTTAAAAATAACGTAAGATGATTGTTAATGTAATTGTTTTGTCATTGATATGAGTGTTGCTGGCATATATATATATATATATATATATATATACATATATACACATATATATATATATATACACACACACAGACACATATATAAACATATATATAAACATATATATATATATATATATATATACATATACATATATACACATACTGTATATATACACACACATATATACATACTGTATATACAACATATACATATCTACATATATACTGTATATACACATATATATACAAATCTACATATATATCTACATATATATATATATATTAGGGGTGGGACTCGATTAAAAAATTAATCCAATTAATTAGAGGCTGTGTAAGAATTAATCTTGATTAATCGTATGTAATCGACACGAATTTGCCCCAAATCGCAAATTTTTTTTTTTATTTAAAACGGTTTTAGTGGGCTTACAGAATCAAATAATAGACATGGACATGAATATTGTAAACTGAAGCTGTTTTAATTTCTGAAAAAAAGCCTTTAAACTGCATTTGAATTCAAAACAGAAACAAAAATATCATCCCTGGTTAAAATTGGGCAGACTTAAAAATAAAGTGGTAGTTTAAGTACTTTAAGTACATTTTCAGAATAGTATTGTCTTTAAATAATAATAACCAAAATTTCACCATAAAGTGCAGTTTTTCTTCTTAAAAAATAAGTCAGAAACATAAAAGGTAATTTGACCAGCTTACTCTTTAAACTCTGAGTAACATTAGCCAAAATTATTTTGTACATTAGGCTAAAACAGTGTGATCATTGAACATTTTGTAATTAGATGTATTTAGAATTACTAACGGTCACGGAAGTCCAATGATCCCCAGTAAGAGCCACAAAGTCCGCTTTCTGTAATGCATCTAATTTTGCTTGCTTTTCAGTGTGCACAAAACCATGCTTTTATCAAGGCTTCGGAAGTCGAAATGATCAGTCGTAGGAACGCGCTTTATTCCGACTCTAACATTTTTGTAGCTGTGATGTGTGCATCAGTGTAATGGATGTACCAGGAAATCATGCATTGACAAAAGTTCCCGCTTGCTTGGAATTGAAAGTGTGATTAAATCGTTATTTTTAACGCGTTATGGAGTACATGCATCGAAGCTTCTCAGCTGTGCTTGTGCTAAGAAAGGGAAAATTTTAAAAATAACGTAACATGATTCTCTGCTAACCTAATATTTTTCATACGCCCCAAACCAAGGAGATGCTAAGGTAAAATGAATCGGTAGCGTACATAGTCAGTACACCCTCTCGAATCAACCTCGAATGTCGGCGTTAGAGGCTTAAGACTCTACAATTGCCACAGCGTGGCTTGTCTATGCTAAAGTATGTATTGTAGATCGGGTATATATATACATTTATATATATACCCGTATCGCAGTGGAGAAGTAGAAGTTATGAAAAGAAAAGGGAACATTTTAAAAATAACGTAACATGATTGTCAATATACAGTAATTGTTTTGTGAGTGTTATTGAATGTTGCTGTCATCAAGGATTTGATTATCATTATTTCTTTCAATCAGGCTCGTATTTGTAGGATGTGTTCAAGTTACATTCCGTGTTTGTCAATCGCTGTAAAGATAAGAGGTTTCATTCATCGATTAGTTCCTTACTGCATCAATAAACAGCTCGCCTTCCTTTTATCTGTGATGTGACAAACTGCATGCACGGGTTTTTTTTACACTGTCTTCCTTTAGCAGGACATTCACTTTTTCCACCGTGTGCTTTGTTTCGCAGTAGCTGCACTTATGAATATGATTGTATGTATAAGACGCTTCATATTTTTTGCTGCCTTCTCAATTGTGTAATTCGGTTTTGTTCAGCACTCTTTGGAACTGTTGCTTTTGTCTGTGCACTGCGCCAGTTCACGGAGCCGCTTGGTGTTCTTGCATCGAAGGTTCCCAGCTGTACTGGTGCCATCTCGTAATGTCAGCTAAGACCCGCACTTAAAACTTTCTCTCGCAGTTTCAATGAGTTTGTGCCAAACACCACCCTGACCATCTCATCTTCCTCTGCATAAGCACAGTCCTTCACACGTGAATATTTACCGGCAGTGTTTGTATTGGATTGCCGCTGATGGACGGCCTTATATGGGCAGGCACTAAATTACAAACGCTAGTGGTAGCCTATGAACTTAATTTAATATAAACTTACGGTTCACGCCGTGCTTTGTTTCCGCAGTAGCTGTACTTATGAATATGCTTGTATGCATCATTTGCTTCATAATGTTTTTCTGCCTTCTCAATTGTGAAATGGCGCTTTGTGCTGATCGCTGTTTGGAGTTCTTCCTTGTGCTCTACGTACTTACGTAGGAGGCGTGATGATGTCACACGAAACTCCCCCGCGCCATCTCCAACTCAAGACTCCATTACATTATATGGGGAAAAATAGCTTCCAGTTATGACCCTTATGCGTAGAATTTCGAAATGAAACCTGCCCAACTTTTGTAAGTAAGCTGTAAGGAATAAGCCTGCCAAATTTCAGCCTTCTACCTACACGGGAAGTTGGAGAATTAGTGATGAGTCAGTGAGTGAGTCAGTGAGTGAGTGAGGGCTTTGCCTTTTATTAGTATAGATACAGTATAGTGTTGTGTGTGTTTGTGCATGTATGTATATATATATATATATATATATATATGTATGTGTATATATACAGTTAGGTCCATAAATATTTGGACAGAGACAACTGTTTTCTAATTTTGGTTCTGTACATTACCACATTAAATGAATTTTAAATGAAACAACTCAGATGCAGTTGAAGTGCAGACTTCCAGCTTTAATTCAGTGGGGTGAACAAAACAATTGCATAAAAATGTGAGGCAACTAAAACATTTTTTAACACAATCCCTTCATTTCAGGGGCTCAAAAGTAATTGAACAATTGACTCAAAGGCTATTTCATAGGCAGGTGTGGGCAAATCTGTCGTTATGTCATTATCAATTAAGCAGATAAAAGGCCTGGAGTTGATTTGAGGTGTGGTGCTTGCATGTGGAAGATTTTGCTGTGAACAGACAACATGTGGTCAAAGGAGCTCTCCATGCAGGTGAAAGAAGCCATCCTTAAGCTGTAAAAACAGAGAAAGCCCATTACAGAAATTGCTACAATATTATGAGTGGCAAAATCTACAGTTTGGTACATCCTGAGAAAGAAAGCAAGCACTGGTGTACTCAGCAACGCAAAAAGACCTGGACGTCCATGGAAGACAACGGGGCCGCAACTGCTCCTTCATCCATATGGGGGACATGTCTAGGCTTCTCAGTAACTGCTGCTCTATCATCTTCGGCCTGGGAACGCTGCAAGCGGTGGCTGGAGGGTGCGATTTCGCTGCTCACACAGTGTAGCGTCCCTCGGGCGGCTCCGGTTAATGAATGGGGTGGTGGGAGCGGCACCCCATTCATTCTCAGTGGGCGGCTGGGTGCGCAGCAAGGGGTGACCCAGGGTCCATAGTTGCTGGGGCCACAGCTACCGCTCGTGTGCAGGACGGAGGCTTGATGGGGCGGTTCGCTGCCTGCCCAGCACGCCGCTGCAGCTACTGCTCTTGACTGCCCCTTTTGTTCTCGGTGGGTGGCTGGTAATGCTGCAAGCGGTGAACTGGTTGTGGCTGAACGGAGGCCATTGAGGGTGAATGGAGGGGCTTTGGGGTGCAGCATTGTATAGTGTGCCTTGGGTGGCTGGATGTTGAATGGGGGTGGTGATGGGCAATTCACTACCAGCCTTTGGCCGCACCCTGTTTGTTCTCAGTGGCAGACGCTGCAGGCAGCACACTGTATGCAAGTGGAGGTGACTGTGTGGTTGGCGGGTGTGAATTGCCCCTCGCCGCCACCATTCAACAGGCAGCTGTACTGTTATGTATATAGCAGGAAGTTGTCTCTCGTCAGTACACCAGACGTGTACACTGCTGTGCAGAAGAGCTCATCTTAACCTTTTGTCTTCACCCTTCAACAATGTCTCGGAAACACAAATCTGATGCAAGTGCTGGTGATACAGTAAAGAAGAGAAAAATCACCACCATGGGAAATAAAATAGAAATAATAAAAAGTTCAGAGAGAGGTGAAACTCCATCATTCATTGGCAGAGCACTTGGTTACAGTCAGTCAACAATAGCATTTATTAAAATAAAGTACCTGCCCCGACTTACATATAAATTCAACTTAACAAACCTACAGTCCCTATCTTGTACATAACCCAGGGACTGCCTGTGCATTTCTGAAGCTTAGTAGTGCCAGATAACACCAAGCAGCTCTGAAAATGTCTGCTTTGTTTGGGTCTACATACCTCTGTGAGTCTGCCTTTTCTGACAAGAATTTAATGAAATCAAAGTTCAGAACAAGACTGACAAATGAACATTTAAATGACTCCAGAAGAGTGAACCTAAGTGGCTACGCTCCACCATACACCTCTCTTGTTGACTCCATGCAGTGCCAGTCATCTGACTAACTAAAAAAACACATCACACATGCAACTGAACATGTGAATACTTTTGTGAAGTGAAACAGTGACATGTAACAAAATGATAAATGAATAAGTAATATCTGTGTATTTGTAATTGCATTGTTTTGTTTTGACAGCATTCCTGTTTTAATTCAATAGTGTGAGATGCACTAGAAAATGCATACAGACATGCAAAATGCACTTGCAGGTGAACTAAATATTTTTTGTGATGTTTTAATGGATAATGCAAGTTGTGGACACCAACAATTTGTAAATGTTCAGGCAAAACAAGCTTATTCAGTTTGTTTGTAAAAGTAGTTCTCATGGTGAAAAAGGTTGGAGACCCCTGAGATATATATAGGGTGGTCCAGATTTAATTATACAATTTTCATTACGCTATAACTTATTAAGTTTATTACATAGAAAATAACCCAAAAAATCCCAGACCATCGAGAAGTGTGTGAACTGACGACATGAAGAATCGTCTTTGGAATCGTCCCCGCATAAATCAAAGTCATCCAGACGATCTAGAGCTGCATAATTAGATCTGGACCACCCTGTGTATATATATATATATATATATATATATATATATATATATATAGAGAGAGAGAGAGAGAGAGAGGGGGGTATTTCTATTAACAGAAAAAAGGGAAAACTAATAATGAGGTTTAACTTCATATTTAGGCTTAAGTTCTTACACTGTTTGGAAAGATGATCATCTGTCCAAGAATTGCAGGATTATTTGTCAGCTCTGTATAAGTAGCCCCCAATTCAGGTTTGATTGTAGAGTTCAGAACTGCCTTTTTTTCTTTAAGATTGAGGACCAGCCCAAGCTCCGGCAAAGGCAAGCAAGATGGTCTACTCAGGCCAAACAGTGTGTGATAAAGGTTCACTGCATCACAACGCAGCCTCCAATCATGAGATGTACCTAGAAAGCATACAGAAAATAAAAACACTTTTTTATCAAGTAAAAGTAAAAGTATCAAAATACACAGTTCAAACTAACTAACAGCACATGCTTTTAAAACAATTCATTCTCTTAAGATGTTTAGGTTACAGTTCACTATCTGGAATATAAAATGCCTATATTTTTCTCCTGTGTGTGTGACTTCTAACAGAGTTTGGTATATGCACTAAATTACAAGTAACCTTCAATTATTTCAGGTGTTTGTAAGATGTATGTATTTTAGTTTTTATATTGTCATCTTACTCAAGACATTACATAAGATGATACATGAAGAGTGACCATCTGCCACTGAATATTGACGGCTCAACTGTGGAGGTCGTCAACAGCACCAGATTCTTGGGTGTCCACCTGGCAGACAACCTCACCTGGTCCTACAACACCAGCTGTTTAGCCAAGAAAGCCCAGCAGTGGCTCTACTTCCTGCGTAGGCTGAGAAAAGCCCATCTTCCACCAGCTATTCTAACAACATTCTACAGAGGAACCATAGAGAGCATCATGAGCAACTGCATCACTGTCTTGTTTGGAAATTGCACAGTCAGTAATCATAAAGCCCTACAACATATAGTGAAGACAACTACGAAGATCATTTGTATCTCTCTTTCTTCCATCATGGACATTTACACCAAACGCTGCATCCGCAAAGCCACCAGCATTGTGAATGACCCAACACACCCTGCACACACACTGTTTACACTTCTGCCATTGGGGAAAAAGGTACCGAAGCTTTTGGGCCCCTACCACCAGAATGTGTAACAGTTTTTTCCCCACAAGCAGTCAGATTTCTGAACACTCATGGACTGATCTGATATCCGATATGTGTGTTCTGCTCTGCAGTGTTGCACATGTTTGCACATTTGTCTCTCAAGCACCTTGTTATATATTACGTTATGTTATGTACAGTATCGTGGATTCTTCGGTGTTCTGTGTTCTATGTAGCACCATGGTCCTGGAGGAACGTTGTTTCATTTCACTGTATGCTGCACTACTGTATATGAATGAAATGACAATAAATACTCTTGAATCTTGAAATGTTGGTTTTGGTAATAATAATAATAATAATAATAATAATAATAATAATAATAATAATAATAATTCATTACATTTATATAGTGCTTTTTTTTATCAGTTACTCAAAGCGCTCATGGTAATAATAGTTACTTTCCTCCATAAGCTTATCAAAGATAATCACTTACAAAGAACTCTACCAAAGTGTTCCTACTCAATGCTTAACAGTTATTTTTTATAACCAATCACTTTCCCAAATGCCACCACACACACTTCAACAGAAACGTGTATGTCTACCAGGAGTTTGGCACCATGGCAGCAAGAAATATTTTCCATAAAACTTTGACAATAAACTAAGCAATGTCTCTTTGCATGAGGCCATGGCCAATGGTGGAAAAGCTGCACCTTATAACAAGAAAAACATTAAAACAAAGAATAAAAAGAAAAAAAAAAAGAGAAAAATAAACTTATAGACGGATATCCACGTTTTTTAGCATAGACCAGGGTGTACTCACAGTGGCAATTCATTCCATGCCCAAGCACGTTTATCCACATTTAACCCTGCAAAGTCTAGTTCGTTTGACTAGTGTGATTGGTCCGTGCTGGGCCATGGCCCGTTTGGGAGCGGTGGGCCCAAACATGGCTGAGTAGCATTTGGGAACAGTGTGATCATTAAATGTGCCCGAGCACGGAAAGCAGGCATGATGTCAATGATGCGACAAGTCAGACTTCTCATTTCCTTCAATATTTTTTGAGTTAAAGAGACGTTTTTATTCTTAACTTACACATGAACATCAACTGTAGTTGGCAAGAAATGCTGCAAATTCCTCCCTTGACATCATTTATCTTCGTAAAAATCTTGTGCAGCACAATAAACAGAAAAACGTTGCACTGTACACTCATTAAATTTGTAAGAGGGTAGACCATTATTCTGCCTTAAATGACTCCAAAACAACCCAAAATAAGTAAAATCATTTTGACATGCTCGTTGTCACTTCGTGTTTGGATCTTGTTTTGACTTTAGGCATAGTCACATGGTCATGACGAAAGCATGCCTGGAACCAGAACGTCAAGCACAGTGTGAGTGCAGGCCCACAGTTTAGTAGGGAGCAGGGACAATCGTGCTTGGGCATGGTACGGAAACATTGGAAATGTGCCTAGTGTGAGTACACCCTCAGATGCGCCCATCCCAGGCCAAAGCAACTGGACAATAAACTGAAAGGATGGATGGACATAAAGAATGATAAATACTTCTTAAAAAAAAATGTTTATTGAATTAAATACAATGCATAAAAGAACAAATAAAACTAAACATTCAATAATCATGTGTATATGAGATAAAAAGAATTTACAAAAAAAATTATTTCCATAAACAGTTTAAGATACATGTTCAAGACTTTAGAAACAGAAAGAGCAAAAAAAGGAAAAAATTAAACTATTTTCTCAACACTACATATCTTCACAAACCTCAAATACTTTGTTGTAACATTCTTTAAATATCCCACCCACCTCATGCTATACATTCAGTATTTACAAGTAACAGGAAGATAAAATTGATATTACTGAAACAATCAATACAAAAATTTAAACTTTCATTTATTTAGTCATAAATTAATTTTGAATTTCCTTAAACAATGGACATAGTACATCCTTACCTCCACGCACATTTATAAACTCCTTAGTTTACACACTGTACTAGCTTTATTTTTGTTTATAAATCACTCTGAAAATTAGAATCGCATTATCAGGGTTCTAAATTATGGATCTTCAACTTCAAGTGGTGGTGGGGCTTGTGCAACTTAGGGTTGCTTAGAGTTAGGTAGTTTGGTGTTTTGTAATCTTCATAGAGTCACCTTTGGTGAACAGAACAGATCACAATGACCACCGGGGCATCATGTATAAACGGTGCGTACGCACAGAAATGTTGCGTAAGAACTTTTCCACATTGAAATCACGATGTATAAAACCTACACTCTGCGTAAAACCACGCACTTTTTCACGGTACCTCATACCATGTCGTACACAAGTTCTCCGCTCGGATTTGCAGACTGGCGGCAAAGCAATGCTACTGTTCCTGTGTGGTTACACCTTATTTTCCTGACGCGGCTTTATAAATACACTGAAACTAACTGCATATTGTTTATTAGTGTAACGCATCTGATTGTAATTAACTTGTAACAATATAATGGTTAAGGGAATAGCCATAGTATTCCAAATACCATAACTGCTTTAGCATTGTTACTCTCACTGCACCTTCGTCTTCTTCTTCTTTCAGCTCCTCCCGTTAGGAGTTGCCACAGCGGATCATCTTTTTCCATATTGCTCTCACTGCACCACTCGGAGTATTTACAGTATATCACTGTATCTGAGTGTGAATCACAGCAGCAGCTGATCGGAAAGACAATTATCGGTATACAGCTTCAAGCACACGCTGCCTCAGCGACAGCAAAACGTTTCAAAGCCTTTCCTGTACGGACACATATTTACATATGATGACGGTATCATTTTTAAGGTGAAATGCAGCAAAATATGTTTATAATATTATACAGATAAAACTTTAACTTCATTTAAATAATCTATATTCTTCACTGGGAGTGTCGTGAAGGATAGAATAATTAAACATGTACTACAAAGATATTTCAATGTTCCTTAAACGTTTTGAAGAATCGGCGCTCTAAGCTTACAGATGGCTTAACTTCCATTACAGAGCTGATTGTGTGGTGATTGGGTATTTGGGGAAAGAAAAGCAAGAACTGCAGTGGTGGCTGCGCCAATATATATTGAATATAAAACAGAAAGAAAAAATAACAACACAGCTAAAAACGCAGCGACAAATTTCAGCAAAAGTTAAATGCTTGTGTCATGAGCACGAGGCGGATACGCAGTGTCTGCAACGGACGTGGCCATCCACCATGCATAAGCTACCTTACTGACATTGGCGGACGAAGGAGCCACCGATTCTTCCTCTGCCCAGTGCCACCACAAGCCTAGAGCCGCACCTGAGTACTGCTGCAATAAATTATTTCATCGAAGGTCGCACACAATCACTGCGCCGTGAAAGCCATTTTTAATAATGTGCTTTAACTCCTATCATCATAAAAATATCACGTATACATCTCAATATTTTAGTTATTCAGAGAGCTGTAATATCCCGAATGTAATGGATTCTATGTCCAGTTGGAGGAAGGGAGCCGGTTTAAGAAGCAAGTAGTAATTCACACACATAGAGCACGTAGAAGATCAAATACAAAACAAAGCATTTAACGTGCTACTTTAATTATGATGTGATTTGAGAAACTGGTTAATTAAACGATTTTAAGATGAAGTTTATGATGTCGAGATTGAAGTTGACATTTCATGCTTTTTCCCCACTGTGTGCCTTTTTTTCTCTGTACCCTAATAAGCTTTCATATGACACTCAGACAGTGGGCTACAACTCGCCTTCTCACGGCGACTTTGATATGTGACTTCTTTTTTGTTTCTGGCACTGTGCGATTTTGTGAACGTGAGCTTTCAAGTTTCTCCAACACGCTATGTCACTCGATCAACTTCCTTTTGTTGATTATACCGCGGTTTATTTCAACAAATAGTAGGTTTTTCCTTTGTCTCCACTTGGTATTCGCTGAAATTCTTATATTTTCTTATATTTTTTTCCCCGTGCTTTTCACAGAAGGCTGAGCTTAAGGGCGATTTATATTGATTTGCATATTCAAAGAGGCGTAATTCTGGGAGGAGTTGGGGCGTTACATAAAGCGCGTGCACGAGCATTACTTTTCACGCTGATCGGGATTTATGTAGCGGAAGAACGTGGAAGTTGGAGTATGCACAGATTCCTGTATCTGGATTTTTCTGTGCGTAAGCACATTTCGGCTTTTGTGCTTACGCCATTTTATAGTGCGAGTTCTATGCACGGCGCTATACATGAGGCCCCAGGACAGTATAAAAAAAAACAAAAAAAAAAAACAGTGTACTCTGACTGGTATAATGTTTCTGAGTCCCATTCCTGGAGACAGTGCATGGGGTCAAGTTAATGGAACCCATACCTGGAGAGAGGCCTCAGTGTGCCATTTAGTGAACCAACCCAGATAACCGAGGTAGGGTCAGCTTCAAATGGCAATGAAGAGCTGTCTTGTTGGCTCACCACCTGCTTGTCAAAGGGTGATGCAAGCGTGACAGTCAGTTGCAATGCCAGTTTAGTGGCAATGATGACTGGCTTTGGAACTTGGAACAGTACCCTTCTAGCGGGGAAGGAGCCTGAGCTAGTGCGGCAGGTGGAAAAATACCAGCTATATATATATATATATATATATATATATATATATATATATATATATATATATATATAATCAAGGCCGAAATTATCGACACCCCTGGAATTTTCCCAGAAAATGCACCATTTCTTCCAAAAAATTGTTGCAATTACAAATATTTTGGTATACACATGTTTATTTCCTTTATGGGCATTGGAACAACACCAAAAAACAGGTGCTGGCAAAAAGCCAAATCTGACATCATTGCACACAGAACTCCAAAAATGGGCCGGACAAAATTATTGGCACCTTTTCAAACTTGTGGGTAAATCATTTTATTTCAAGCATGTGATGCTCGTTTGAACATACCTGTGGCAAGAAACAGGTGCTGGCAATATAGCAATCACACCTGAAGCCAGTTAAAATGGAGAAAAGTTAACTCAACTTTTCTGTTGTGTGTCTGAGTGTGCCACACTAAGCATGGAGAACAGAAAGAAATGCAGAGAATTGTCTGAGGACTTGAGAACAAAAATTGTGGAAAAATATCAACAATCTCAAGGCTACAAGTCCATCTCCAGAGATCTTCATGTTCCTTTGTCCAAGAATATAATCAAGAAGTTCACAACACATGGCACTGTAGATCTGGACGGAAGAGATAAATTGATAAAAGACTGCAACGAAGGATAGTCCGAATGGTGGATAAACAGCCCCAATCAACTTCAAAACATATTCAAGCTGTTCTGCAGACTCAGGGTGCAACAGTGTCAGCTTGAACTATCCGTCAACATCTGAAATGCTATGGCAGGAGAGCCAGGACGACCTCACTGCTGACACAGAAACATAAAAAAGCCAGACTGGAGTTTGCCAAAATGTACTTGAGGAAGCCAAAATCCTTCTGGGCGAACGTCTTTTGGACAGATGAGACCAAGTTAAAGCTTTTTTGGCAAAGCTCAACATTCTACTGTTTATAGAAAACGGAATGAGGCCTACGAAGAAAAGAACACAGTACCTACAGTCAAACATGGTGGAGGTTCTAAGATGTTTTGCTGCCTCTGGCACTGGATGCCTTGACTGTGTGCAAGGCATCATGAAATCTGAAGACTACCAAAAGATATAGGGGTGCAATGTAGGGCCCAGTGTCAGAAAGCTGGGTCTGTGTCAGAGGTCATGGGTGTTCCAGCAGGACAATGACCCCAAACCTACCTCTAAAAGCACCCAGAAATGGTTGAAGACAAAGAGCTGGAGAGTTCTGAAGTGGCCAGCAATGAGTCCGGATCTAAATCCGAGTGAACACTTATGGAGAGATCTCAAAATTGCTTTTGGAAGAAGGCACCCTTCAAATCTGAGAGACCTTGAGCAGTTTGCAAAAGAAGAGTGGTTGGAAATTCCAGTTGAGAGGTGTAACAAGCTTGTTGATGGTTATAGGAAGCGCTTGATTTCATTTATTTTTTTCTAAAGGGCGTGCAACCAAATATTAAGTTGAGGGTGCCAATAATTTTATCCAGCCCGGTTTTTGAGTTTTGTGTGAAATGATGTCAGATTTGGCTTTTTTTCTGCTTTTTTGTGTTGTTCCAATGCACATAAAGGAAATAAACATGTGTATACCAAAACATTTGTAACTGCAACAATTTTTAGGGAGAAATGGTGCATTTTCTGGGAAAATTCCAGGGGTGCCGATAATTTCGGCCATGACTGTAGTCAGTATCTCCTCCACACATAGCATTGTTTCTGGAAACAAATGGTTTTATTGGGGCTTGGTCTCTTTCCTACTCTGGAGTTCGGATCTGTGAAAAACCTTAGGCAGGTGTGGGGAATCTTGCAAGTCCCTGGCTGAAGTCTGTGCAATTGGAGCTTAATCCAATGGATGAGAGGTTTGCCCTATGAATCACAGTGAAGAAAACATGTGACTATTCCAAATATTCAGCCTTCTTACAGACAGTGGATGAGGTGCTCGGAAGGGTGCCGTCCACTGACCTAGTAGTCATACTGGGAGACTACAATGCTCATGGTGGAAATGAAGGAGATACTTGTAGGGGCATGACTGGGAAGAACAACATAATAGATATGAAGTGGAATGGTGAGCTGTTATTGGATTTCTGTGCTAATCGCGAATTGTCCATAACATACACCATGTTTGAACACAAGGAGACTTGCAAGTGTACCTGGTACCAGAGAACCTTGGGTCGAAGGTCGATAATAGACTTTGTAGTTGTTGCACTTGACATGAAACCATATGTTTTGGACAGTCAGTGGAGACAAGGGAAGAGCTGTCAACTGATCACCACTTGGTAGTGACTTGGATTTGAAGCAAGGGTGTGACGATGTGGGATCAGCTCCATGCTCCCATCGGCTGTTCGGGAGCCCTCAAACTCTACACCGTCGGTAATGTTACTGATGAGCTAGACAGTGAGGCAACAACATAGCACGGGGATGGTACAAAGTGCAATGTGCTTCTGGTTCAAAAGTTCAATAAATAAATAATCCAATAAAAGCAGAAGTGAAACATGGAGGTTAAAATCAATAGAAAAACCTTTAAAACAACGAAGTTAAAACCATGCTGGAAGCTGTCCTTTTAAAATCCGGTGCATCCTGTTTCTACTACTGGCGGCCCCTACTTCTCCCGTCTGGAATTCTCAAAGGGAGTAGCCCTACATGCAGCTGACCTTCTCAATGTCTATTTCTGCTGTCACGATTGCCTAACCGATCCTTGGCTCGGTTGGCTCCTTCAGAAAGCAACTTGGGAATTCCCCATGACCAAGGCTCTCACACTGGAGACACCACGTCCCAAGTCCCAACTCCGCTGCCTTCCGTGGCCTAAGCGGAGAGTCACCACCTTCCGGTCACTCCCGCCCTCCAAAACAAACTCTGCAGGAGTGACCACAATTACTACTTCTCCCAGGTGTCAGCCAAACACCCAGGCTGCCTGCTCAGCTGCATGAGCCTGTTCTTGCTCGCTCTCCTGAACCGACTTGCTGCTTCGCTTCCTGCTTCCTCCTGCAACCTCCTTCTCTTCTCTTTTTCTCTTTACTTTTTCTTTCCCCTTTCTATCCATTCGCGCTTCTATATATTGAGAGGGCATAGCAGCTGCAGCACAATAGCAGCCTCAGGAACAATCATGGATGTGGGCAGTCTCTCATCTGTGCACTTAGGTGAGAAAAGCCCACACTGCAGATCGCCCTGAGATCTGCTACAGCCACGCCCTCTCATTAAAGGCAAGTCGCGTGATTACTTATTTAAAAACTGGCCTTTGCTGAGAGAGCTGTGGACCCATAACACCACAAAGGGTGTAGGCTAAATAGACCAAAGAAAGTCTAGAAGTGCAGTTAGGGTTTCCTGGGAACATCTAACTGAGGCTTCTGTCCATGATGAGTATGACATCTACCTCCAAAAGAACATCTCTGATGTGCAGAATGAAGTCGAGGACTTTGCATATGAATGCACTCTGTTCAATACCTCAGTTGTAAAAGTGGCTACTAAAAGCTGTAGCCTTAAAGCGGTTGGGGCAGCTAATGGTGACAACTCTAGGACTTAATGGTGGACACCAGAGGATAGAGAAGATACAAGAAGGTGGCTTTCAAGGAAATGCTTTCGGTGTGATTTCCTTTCTGGAGTTGGCATATTCTCTCAGTGTGCATTTCCTTCTGGTGCTCAGGTTTCCACTCACAGCCCAAAGGCAAGCAGGATAAGTGGCTTGGCAGTGCTGAATTGGCTCTAGTTTGTGTGTGTTCATGTAATGGGAAGGCATCTGGTTCAGGGATTGTTCTTGCCTTGAACCCTGTGGTTTTTGGGTTAGGGTTCAACTGCCCCATTACCATGCTCTGAATAAAAAAAATTTAAATATGGATATATTATTACAACTGAGTATTATTTTAATAATATGTTGATCTCATTTGCCTTTTAGAAATAGTTAAGTGAGAAAATATGCTTGAAAACAATCAAAAAACATTGACTTTTTATTATATGGCCATTTTTATTTGTCTCTTTATGACTCTGCTGTCACTATGATAATAATCCTTTTCTTCAGTATAAAATTGGTTCCTCAAATTAATAAGTTTAGGAATCCTTGGTTTAGAGATTTGAAGCGCATGCTTGATGCTGTCAAACTCTTTTGTTTAGTGCAAGTGAAAGTAGTACTTATCTGAGTCATGATTTGTTCTATTTAGAGCTCTATTTAGAACTCTGTTACAGATAATTTCCAATTCATCATACACATACAATAAAGTACCAACACATTTAAATTACAATGTATTAATTGTTGTGTAAAACTCATTATTGGAATTGTTTTTAACAGAATATATAAACAATACTAAATTAATGTATTTATGTATGGTTGGATAAACGATTTGGGTGGATCAGTTTGAAATGCTCACCCTGGTGCCCTGCTTGCATTAGAAAAAAATAATAATTTTTTAAATGGAAAAATCCAAGTTTTTAATGACAGTACAGAAACTCACATCAATGTGTTTTCCAGCACCAATCACTATTCCACTTCAATCACTAAGATTATAAACCTGTCCAATTAGACCATAATCAAAACACTTTTAAAACAAAAATAAGAGCAGGTAAGACACGATCAGAGCAGGTGTATAATAAGTCACTTTTATGAGATCAGTCATTTGATATGTTACTGTGCTGCAAAAGGATGGCCTATTCAAGAGAGCCTAGGGGTGCAGCAAAAGGTGAGAGAGACATTAAGAATTATGCTTTCAACACTGTCAACAATTTTGAAGGATCAAAAAAAAAAAAAAAATACAAGACAAAGTTAAAGATCGGGCATTGTGATCTGAACAAAAACAAATAAGTGCATTTGCATTTCTATTAAAAAAAGTCACATCTAACGTCTCATTTTCATTCTGTATTCAAACCTGTATTACTATAAAAAAAAGTTACATCTAATGTCTTATTTTCAAATAAAATATTATTTGCAGTTTAAGAAGCGCTTTTTTTTAAACAGGTATTGTAAAGCTTGGATCACAGAGTTAATTTTAGTTACACAAATGACAGAAAGTTGAGTCCAGGTTGGGTATTAAATGTTCTAAACATTATGCGACAAACTCGTTATGCAGCAAGATACAGCAGAGCAGCTATGGAGCTCATCTTGCACCACTGACATTAGAGATGGTGAATAGCCAGCGACCCCAGTCACAATAGTATATGTATTTTCCTCATATTCGTATATAATAATGAAATTTCTGTTATGACGAAATATTTTTATGATCTCATGAATTTCATTACAACAGGATTCCACCTGTAAAAAGATTTAGAGTTGTTTTTTTTCTACTTTAATGCCTGTAATTGATTTATTACTGACATACAGTGGGTACGGAAAGTATTCAGACCCCCTTCAATTTTTCACTCTTTGTTATATTGCAGCCATTTGCTAAATCATTTAAATTAATTTTTTTCCTCATTAATGTACACACAGCACCCCACATTGACAGACAAAAAAAAAGAATTTTTGAAATTGTTGCAGATTTATTAAAAAAGAAAAACTGAAATATCACATGGTCCTAAGTATTCAGACCCTTTGCTCAGTATTTAGTAGAAGCACCCTTTGCTCAGTATTTAGTAGAAGCACCCAGAGATGCTCAATTAGGTTTAAGTCAGGGCTCTGGCTGGGCCATTCAAGAACAGTCACAGAGTTGTTGTGAAGCCACTCCTTCTCTGGAGTGACCTAAAAATGGATGTCCACCAACGTTTACCATCCAACCTGACAGAACTGGAGAGGATCTGCTAGGAGGAATGGCAGAGGATCCCCAAATCCAGGTGTGAAAAACTTGTTGCATCTTTCCCAAGAAGACTCATGGCTGTATTAGCTCAAAAGGGTACTTCTACTAAATACTGAGCAAAGGGTCTGAATACTTAGGACCATGTGACATTTCAGTTTTTCTTTTTTAATAAATCTGCAACAATTTCAAAAATTCTTTTTTTTGTCTATCAATATGGGGTGTAGTGTGTACATTAATAAGGAAAAAAAATCAATTTAAATGATTTTAGAAAATGGCTGCAATATAACAAAGAGTGAAAAATTGAAGGGGGTCTAAATACTTTCCGTACCCACTGTATGTGACGTTCATAATTGTGGTAGTGAGGGGGCTCGGGCCTCATGAGTTTTGATACCCTTGGGCCTACAGAGGTATTAATCTGGCTTTGCAATAGCATAACCTGCAACATTCTTAATTAAAACAGAAACTCTACTATCTTTGTAATAAACAGAATATACATTTAGAAGGCACACTAAATGTCTTATTATATTTGTTAAATCAGGGAATCCATTCGACAAGTACTTTCACTTTAATACTTACAGTATATTTCAAAGCAAGTACTCTCTTACTTTTGCTTAAGTAGAACAGTCAATGGGGTACTTCAACTTTTACTAGAGTACATTTTGATTCTTTATTTGAACATCTACTTAAGTGAACTGTTTGAGTACTTTCTCCACCACTGTTTGGGATCGTCTTCACAAGTGATGGAAAAAAAGAAAGTAAGATCAAAAAGTGTATTAGAATAGCAGGGGTTGTACTGGTCCATGATAGTGACACAGTACTGAGTCAAAACAAAAGCTTTTAGTTTACCAGTCAATCTAAATCCCTGTCCTCACCTGTGATAATGAGCTGCGGTTAATGACCGAAAGAACAAGATCACGAGAACAAGCACCAAAATGAAGTTTCTTCACAGGGCAGTTGGGCCGATATTCTGTGTTAGGGGGAGATGCTCAGCGATTACCTGCCTCTCTAGATAAGAAAGAGCCAGTTGAGGTAGTATGGGTATGTCGTAAGAATGCCCTCCACAGGCTGCTCCCCCTAGAGCTGGTCTGGCCACATGCCAGTGGGTAGACACACTGCGGGCAGATCCGGGGCACACTGGAGGGATTTTGTCTCTTGGCTTTCTTGGGAACACCTGGGAATTCTTCAAGAGAAGCTAGAATTTTTAGCTGGGGACGGGAAGTCTATGCTGACCTGCTGCTATTGCCACCCTCACCAGGAGAAGTGGATAGATAAGAAAAGATTAGATGATCATTTTAATACTGAAAGCAGATTTAACGGTAAAAGAGTATTAAAGACAGCAGCTAGTTTCAATATGCTACAAATAAAACAGTCAGCCTGAGCATTTCTTATTATAGTATCAGAATTTTGCACGCTGACTATGTCTGTAGTAAAGACTATACAATTAAGAATGCTATTAAATTTAATTAAAAAAAAAAATCATACCTGAATTCATCAATTTCCACAGGTGATCCACAAGATCCTCACTGCACAGAGGGGACTCCTCATTCTTTGTAAATGGTGGATTTTTACCCAACATGCTCAATATCTTATGCCTGAAATAAATATTCAAAAATCCTAAATAAAATGACAAATATAAAAACACAAATAAATTTGAATGGGTATATTATAGCTTGAAAAATGTAACTTTGATACATATCGTAAATTTAAAAATATTTTTTTGTAAATAAAATCCCTAAAAAGTACTGTAAAATGTGTTATAAGAAAATAAATCTGATGGACAGCCTAAATGATAATTAGGAAGTGTCTGTCCTGAAACTTGGCAAACACAAAAAGCACTGCTTTGTAAGATTCCTTGGAATCTATACATTCATAAAAATTTAGTTAAAAATGTCAGTCTGTATGTCCGGGAATCATCTGATTTCCATGAAATTTGGAATGTACAGGTGCCGGTCATAAAATTAGAATATCATGACAAAGTTGATTTATTTCAGTAATTCCATTCAAAAAGTGAAACTTGTATATTAGATTCATTCATTACACACAGACTGATGTATTTCAAATGTTTATTTCTTTTAATTTTGATGATTATAACTGACAACTAATGAAAGTCCCAAATTCAGTATCTCGGAAAATTTGAATATTGTGAAAAGGTTCAATATTGAAGACATCTGGTGCCACACTCTAATCAGCTAATTAACTCAAAACACCTGCAAAAGCCTTTAAATGGTCTCTCAGTCTAGTTCTGTAGGCTACACAATCATGGGGAAGACTGCTGACTTGACAGTTGTTCAAAAGACTATCATTGACACCTTGCACAAGGAGGGCAAGACACAAAAGGTCATTGCTAAAGAGGCTGGCTGTTCACAGAGCTCTGTGTCCAAGCACATTAATAGAGAGGTGAAGGGAAGGATAAGATGTGGTAGAAAAAAGTGTACAAGCAATAGGGATAACTGCACCCTGGAGAGGATTGTGAAACAAAACCCATTCAAAACTGTGGGGGAGATTCACAAAGAGTGGACTGAAACTGGAGTCAGTGCTTCAAGAACCACCACGCACAGAAGTATGCAAGACATGGGTTTCAGCTGTCGCATTCCTTGTGTCAAGCCACTCTTGAACAAGAGACAGCGTCAGAAGCGTCTCACCTGGGCTAAAGACAAAACTGCTGCTGAATGGTCCAAAGTTATGTTCTCTGATGAAAGTAAATTTTGCATTTCCTTTGGAAATCAAGGTCCCAGAGTCTGGAGGAAGAGAGGAGAGGCACAGAATCCACGTTGCTTGAGGTCCAGTGTAAAGATTCCACAGTCAGTGATGGTTTGGGGTGCCATGTCATCTGCTGGTGTTGGTCCATTGTGTTTTCTGAAGTCCAAGGTCAACGCAGCTGTCTACCAGGAAGTTTTAGAGCACTTCATGCTTCCTGCTGCTGACAAACTTTATGGAGATGCAGATTTCATTTTCCAACAGGACCTGGCACCTGCACAAAGTGCCAAAGCTACCAGTACCTGGTTTAAGGACCATGGTATCCCTCTTCTTGATTGGCCAGCAAACTCGTCTGACCTTAACCCCATAGAAAATCTATGGGGTATTGTGAAGAGGAAGATGCAATACGCCAGACCCAACAATTCAGAAGAGCTGAAGGCCACTATCAGAGCAACATGGGCTCTCATAACACCTGAGCAGTGCCACAGACTGATCAACTCCATGCCAAGCCGCATTGCTGCAGTAATCCAGGCCAAAGGAGCCCCAACTAAATATTGAGTGCTGTACATGCTCATACTGTTCATGTTCATACCTTTCAGTTGACCAACATTTCTAAAAATCCTTTTTTTGCATTGGTCTTAATTGATATTCTAATTTTCTGAGATACTGAATTTGGGACTTTCATTAGTTGTCAGTTATAATCATCAAAATTAAAAGAAATAAACATTTGAAATACATCAGTCTGTGTGTAATGAATGAATCTAATATACAAGTTTCACGTTTTGAATGGAATTACTGAAATAAATCAACTTTATTATGATATCCTAATTTTATGACCGGCACCTGTATATTTATCTTGGTCCTAGTCAGAGTATAAGCTACCTTTTTCTACCCCCAGATCACTAGGGTCAATGTGGACAGCTTATTATAAATAGTGAGGACAATAAAAAGAACAAATGACATAAAAATCTTTGTCCTGATGAAGCATCTATAGCTGATATCTTGGAAGTGATGGAAATAAAATTCAAACCCACCTGAAAACAGGAACAGTACTTGTGCCAAGAAGTAGAAAATGCACACAATATCTGTGAGGGACGCCACCATCACAACTAAAATACCAGTGAATAATAATTTGAATTATTAGCCTGGTTGGTTAAGAGGAACTGATGCAGCAAAACTTTGTATATTTGGGGATCCGTTGTTTTCCCATTGCAATAGATCTGACTTTTAACAGTCAGATAAAGGAACTGTATTTGGACTATGTAAATTTCATGTTATGTGCTTATGTCATGTGTGAAATATTTTGGTCATGCAACTGATTGTGGTTCTTACTTGTCTCCATTATGTTTTGTTATATTTTTATCTTTTTATACAAATATCTGTTTGTCGCATTTGCCAAAATAGTGCAGAGAATATCCTGCATGATAGATGCTTTTACTGAGAAATCTCCTTAACCAAGCTTGCCTTTTGAACACTCAAATTTACTGCACGGAGAATTATTATGAACAAAAAATTTTAATTTGTTTAGCAGATAACTTTATCCAAAGCCACTTACAAAATAAAATATCTTAAAAAGAGAACAAAGTAAAAAAAAGGTTAAAAATAAAGTAAAAAAAATAGAAAAATTAAAGTAATAAAAATGTATAGTGAAATGTGACAGTAAATAATGCTTCATGAAATGTTTTTTGTTGCTTATTTACTTATGTTATAATGTCATTATTTCTTCATTAACTTATATCAATCAGCCACAACATTAAAACAACTTTCAGAATAAGTGATGATTATCTCATTACAATGGAATCTGCCAAGTGGTGGGATATATTAGGTAGCAAGTGAACAGAAAGTTCTTGATGGTGATATGTTAGAAGCAGGAACAATGGTCAAGTAAAAGGACGTAATTGACTTTAACAAGGGCCAAATTGTGATGGGTAGACAGTTGGATATGGACATCTCCAAAATGGCAGGTATTATGGGGTGTTCTCAGTATGCAGTGGTTAGTATCTACCAAAAGTGGTCCAAGGAAGGACAACCACTGAACCAGCAGAAGGGAGAAGGCATCCAAGGTTCACTGAAGTGTATGATGTGTGTGAAGGCAAGCTTGTCTGATCTGATCCCACAGAAGAGTTACTGTAGTGAAAATTGCTGAAAAACCTTAATACTGACCCTGACAGAAAGTGTCAGAACACACAGTGCCTTGCAGCTTGCTGCGTATTAATCTGCGTAGAGTACTTATGGTGACCAATGTCCACCGCTGATAGCACACAAAATGGGCATGTGAGTGTCAGAATTAGTTTTAGATCATTGGGACATCTGGGTGCGTGAGCATTGCTTATTTGGGAAAGAAACAGAATCAGTGTGCATTATGGGAAAAGGGCAAGACAGCAGAGGCAATTGATGCTCTGGCAATGTTCTGCTGGAAACCCTTGCGTTCTGGCATTCATGGGGATGTTACTTTGACAAGTACCCTATAGCTGAAAATTGTTGTCTATCTGATTGAGCATTTGTGACATGTGCTTGAACAAATAGTCCGATCCGTAGAGGCACCACCTCACAACTTATAGGACTTAAAGGATCTGGTGCTAACCTCCTGGAGCCCGATGTATATCAGTGACACAGTACACGAAATGAAATAAGCAATGAAGCTGTGTTTTGATGGGGAATCATCTACATATTGGATGTAAATCTTTGGTCATCAAAAAACAAATTTATAGTTGATACTTCAGACACAGACATTCTGAGAAGATAATACATTCAGAGCTTCTTGAATTAAAGTGGCTGCTTCATGTAGTAATTCTAGGCAACATTTTCTTGCACTCTTATCTACCAAGGACACATACATTCACAACACTGACAATTCCCCATTCAAAACACAGTACTTGCTATATCTCACCCTCTCTATTTTGACAGGTGAAAAGTGACAGCTTCCATTTCACTGCACATTTATTGTTAGATACAAAGACAATGAACTAAATAAATGAATAAATAATTAAATACATTTATATATAAATAACAGTAACAGATTTAATCTGTTGTGAAAGGTAACAATAAATACACAAATAACAATATGACATGTGATCATAAATAATTTGCATAAATTATTTATTTTATCCAAACTAGTCTTCAGTGTTAGTGAGCATCTTACACTCTTTCTAGGAATGAAGTTCAAGTTGCAAGCTCTACATGAGCAGAGATGCTGAATCTGTCAGCAGCAATACTACCCACTCTGCCAGAGTGCTGCCCTGTTTATTATTTAGTAGGACAAGCAACAAATCTGTTTTCACTTTACTGTAAGGTATAATCTAATATATAAAGCAGAATGTGTGCTTGTCCAGTATGTAACCTACTGTATCTCAGCTAAATTATCGAGTGCCCATTTATATTAAGGAAACACCATAGTTTATATTTCTTTTCAAAATCTAGTTTGTGCCCTTAACCTTGGAGCACCAGATATACCTGCTAGTTTGCTAAATAAAGAATAAAGAAATCATTCTCAAACACACAATCCAATTCAGGGTCAAAGAGGTTGGATCTCAATCTGGTCAGTACTGGGTGTGAAGTACAATCATGGAAAAGGTACCTGTTCATCAGTGTTACACAAGTAGAATCACCCATACTCACTCACACTGGGGCCAATTTATTGTATACAATTTGAAAGTCGTTGGTGATGTGAAAGGGAAACAGAGTATCTGAAAGTAAAAACCACCAAAATGTCATCATTTTCTTTGTACCAGTTACAAGCAGTCAGAGTAACAGTACACTTTTGGGCTGTCCAGGTCTCACTCTCCCCAGCAATATTCTCCACAGTTTCTTGGTGTATTCTCAGAAATATTAACGAATATAATCCACCAGCATGCTCTGAATCTCCTCCCAGTCTTTTCTCATAAGGTTAACCTTGTACATCTCCAAAAACTGCAATCTGGGACATCCCAAGTACATGCTAAAACCACCTCAACAAACTCAATTTCATCTGGAAAGCTGCTGTTCTACTTTGTGGGCCTCAAATATTCCTGATCTATACACTATGTCTCAGCCAAACAACCCTAAGCAAAACCTAAAACTACTTGTAATCTCATGTTATTAGTCACTGTTCAGAGCTTTGACTGTAACTGAGGATAGGGATATAAGCCAACTTATAAATCAGTAGCATCAGTAGTGAACACAGCTAGGTAACAGGCTACTCTCCCTTAGGAGAGAACCATGAATTCAGATTTAAATGGCACTAAATCTCAACTGAACTGAATAAAAATAAGCAGGAGATTTTTCCAGCATGTACTGAACATCACAGTCTTATGAGGCCAAGTAGATATCATTATCTGCAAATATACATATAACCTATAAGTTCTCAAACTGGATACCATTCACACTTCAGCTTTGCATGGGCATCATGAGCCAGGAAATGCTGAACAGGTCAGGAGACAAGATGCTCCCATGGTGGAGTCCGGTGACAAAATGAAACGGTTTTGACCTAAAATCAAGAATACAAACGTAATTTTCACTCCAAAAGTATGGGGAACAAATGATATACCTCAGTTCTACCTTTGCAAGGCCAGCCAGGGACTCGCGTGTGTTTTCTTGAATATAAAGTTAAACTAAAGTACAGAGTCTTGGTTTCAGTAACTAAGCAAAGGCTTTCAGAAGACGACTAAGGAGTATATTCCCATGGTAACTCAAATATGCCATCTTTGTCACCTTTAAAAATCGGGATCACCAGCCTAGATTACCAGTCTTGAACTTTCCAGGAATGCTTAGGTATGCCAACAGCAGACATATATATGTTGAGTGTCAGGAATATTCAGCACAAAGACAGCCTAAGTTCAAGCGAACATGTGTCTCTTTTTAATGATTGCTAGTGAGTAGCTGAATGATGTTCATATTATTTTCAATTTCACATAAATGTGGGATGAATTATCACAGGGTTTTTACTGTACATATTTCAGTATTGTAAGCAAAGTTTGTACTCTCTTCTTCACCAGCTGTCAGCTTTTCATATAATTTTAATGCAAATTACTGTTGTGTAAATTATATAGTATGTGATATCTATTAATCTCCTCTTAATTAAGTTATTAGACTGTACTTAATGTCCTACAAATAAAAAGGATCAGTGTTAAGCTGAGTAAAGCATTTTTATTGAATATGTCTATAGTTTGGTTCTGGCTGCCTGCAGGGATTGGGGAAGGGCGCCTCAATGTCTGATAAGGTGCTCATGGACTTGGGATCCATCCCTGTGTACCAGACCCACCCAAAAAAAGGCCTTCAATTAGGCAGCTTTATTGACTGTCACCTTTGTTCACGTCAAGCTGAACAAAGCTGGCCAATACTTTTAATGAAATCCAGAGACTCTCCATGTAACATTTTTCCTCAATTTGTCCACCAGCTGGTACTTGGGTTGCTGCTGAGACAGATACCAACAAAATCTTGGCTACTGCTCCTTGTAACTGCTTTGACATTGTAAGACCAGAGTTTTAGAAATACTACTGTTATTTGGTTGTATGTGTTTCTTCTGATAGGAACTGTTACAACAAAGCACATAGAGAATTTGTTTTTTCACAACCGTGCTTTGATACACCCCTTCATTCAAAACTCCAACCCCCTCCTGCTTATGGGTGCAAGGCTCACTGCAACATATATTTCCATTTTTTACATGTTTTTACAAGCATACTTCACTAAAACCTCCTAGTTCTGAGTGAGAAATTATACAGGTATACATCATAGCAGCAAGTTAGTTAATGAGCTCCAAATCTCATAGACAGGATTTAAGATGCATTAACACTAGCAAAAGTCACTTTGGTGACAGGATTTAAATATACAAGCACTCCAGGGTGAAAATAAAATGTATGAGCCTTGAAATTGCATTCTGGGGCAGGATCATGTCTAAGTATTGCTAAATAAAAATCACAAAAGAAGTGAGTTACCTTTGAATTACTATATGGAAGACAACTCCAGGGAATATTGGATATTGCTAAAGAGGGCTAGTAAGAAGAGGCACTCCCATCCACAAATATGTTGGACTACATCACACAGTTACATGATAGATACACAAAATTGCAACCTATACTAAAAGAACACGTGGAAAGAGCGCAGTCAGCACAGGCACATTTGTCTGCGAGTTCCTTCCTGGAGATTATGGCATGGTTCTTGTTCCCACCTATCTCTCTAAACTACAAGCCCACTGACAGGGCCCTTACGAAGTTAAGGAGAGGAAATGTCTCATCAATTATTTGGTCAAAGAACTGATCCATCACCCAATTGAACGGCTACTGTATATCATTGTCAACTTGCTAAAACTGTGGAAGGACCGGCACCCGACTCCCCAATCTCATCAGCCCTGTTCTTATTTTGCTCATAAATCATTCCCTGACTTTGGCACTGATTTGATGGACAAAAAGTGACAGTAGCTCGAAACAGTTAGCCTGGCAGACCCAAAGGTGGTGAGTGGAAGACCCGGAAGGACCTCTCAGAGTGCACATGACATTGTGACAGAGCTGGGGGTAGTCGTTTGTGAACGCCCATACCGACTCCCAGAGGCAAAACGTATAGAAGTGGAACTAGAGGTTAAGAGAATACTAGATTTTGGTATAATGAAGGAACATTATAGTTCCTAGTCAAGTCCCACTATTTTGGACCCTAAGCTAGATGGGAGTTGGTGCTTTTACAATGACTTCTGCTGGCTTAATCAAGTCTCTTGATTTGACTCTTATCTGATGCCACGAGAGGATGACCTCCTAGAATGACTTGGTAAAGCAGAGCATCAGACAACTCCAGACACGACAGAAGGGTTTTGACAAGTCCCTTTAATGGACGTTGCAAGTAAAATATTGCGTTTAACACTCCTAGCGGACACTGGCAATACGGTGTCCTTCCACTTGGGTTGTATAGGGTGCATGTGACATTCCAATATCTGGTGGAGAGAGTGCTACAGCCCCACAATGCCTACAGCGATGCATACCTGAATGGTGTTGTCATCTATTCAGGCATATGGAAGGAACATCTACAGCACATCTGATCATGCTCCAATCCTTAGGTAAACCCGGCCTCTGCAAAAAAAAACCCAAAAGTGGTATTTTGGGATAATGGAAGCCAAGTATTTAGTATAGTACATGGGCAGGGGTATGGTCTGGCCACAGTTATCAAAACGTTGATGCCATTACAAAATGGGTCAGTCCAAAAACCTGGTGACAGGGCAAAGCCTTGGATTAGCAGGGTTCTACCACTGGTATATTTCCTGTTTCTCTTTGACAGACCTAACAAAAAAGTAAGCCCCCAACAGAGTGGTATGGAATGCAAATAAAGAAACTACATTTTTAGACCTAAAGCAAGCCCTCATGTCAGCACTGGTCATGATGGCTCCTGACTTCCCTTTGCCTTTAATTCTCCACATCAACGCTCTTGGTGCTGAGCTGAGCCACAGTATTGACATTGTTGAACACACAATCATGTTCCTGAGCCAGAAACTGTTGGACTAGGAAACCAGTTATTAGGCAGTGGAATGGGAGACTCTGGCGATCATGTGGGCCTGAGGTACTACCTCCTAGGCCATAAGTTCATGCTTGTCACAGACTATGCCCTTATCTCATGGATGGCAGTGCAAAAGAAGTCGAACCAACGAGACATGGGGTGATGATTTCTAGACCTCCAACCATACCGGTTCAAAGTCATTCATCATGAGGATGCCGTCTATGTCAATTCCAAGGCCCATTCTCGGGTTTACAACCTCTTAGTTCAGAGAGCTCGTCCTGATGTGTCTGAGCTTTAGAAGTGGTGGTTTGGATGTGTCACGTTTATGGGCTTTTGTAAATGTAATTAACCACTGAGTCAGGAGTTGGTATTGTTCTTTAATCCTTTCTCTATTTCTCCCTCTGCATACCGGGTGATTGATGACCCCACAATTACTGATGCCATCCCTGGTGTCTGTCCTCCTAGACCTGCCCCTTCCTATCATCTTCCATCATAAGCCGGCAAACCAGTTACCTGTTTGTGTCTGTAAAGAGTTTATCGTAACTAATTGCAAGTTTATTCTTTACAACTGTTAAATTATACAGGATTACTAAGGTGGCAATTCAAATTTTTATGTATGTTTTTGTGTCATTTTACAGTTTCTAAAAAGGTAGAATATTCAGAATCGTTGTTTCATCCACAGACAAATGCAACAATCAAAAATGTACACTCTGCAACTAGAAGGAATACTACGTTGAGCCTCTCATCCACAAGAACAACCTATACCTGTAAATGTCTGTAGAGTATTTTCACACCACCCAGGGTCTCTCATGTGAATACACTCCAAAGCAGGAGAGAAAGCATTCTTGTCCAAAATTGATTCCACAACCAATGCTGTTTTAAAAAGTGATTCCAACTACATCCACCCAATATATTTCAACCTTCTGCACAAGTTTCAATACCTTTCCCAGCAAACGAGTTATGTTTTATATCTCAAGTGCCAGCTTCCAACACAAAGTTCTAAGATGCCTACGTCTGTCAGTCTGTCCCAGTCTTGCCTGTTATCCGAATGGCATTGCACCTCACGCTCACTTCTGGTCTTATGGGTTGTTGGGCCCACCATGGATGCTTCACACAGCTTTTGTTGTGGCTGAGCCTAACTGGGATATATGAGTCATCTGCCCCACCAGGACCTCCAAAGCAAACACCACTTGCAGGCCTACTTCAAGGAATAGTTCCCAAATGAGGTTCACATTAATTTAATTAGAACATTTGAAAGGGTCAGTGCCACACAATCATGCAATATAAAATTAAATCACAGGTATTTACACACTGTAGGTAGACAGAAAAGTTAAAAAAAAAAAAAAATGTGAGACAGACATATGGAATAATAGAAAAAATATAAATTCTAGATGTAGAGAAGACACAAGTGATTTGAAAGCACACTTATGATGTATTTAGCATCTACGACATCAAAACACATCATTTTAGCAATGTTTTCATAAAATCTTTCAAGCATCTATTAAGAGAGGATTATGCGAAAAAGGGACACAAAGCTCTATATTTTAGCTCCTGGGAAACTACATCAAGATTCAACTAGCTTGATGATCAATAACTGTGATTTAAAAAGAGTTTTCATATGTCATAACATCTATATATACAATTCACTAAGGGCACGCAAAACACTGAGCACAAGCAAGACATTGAGGGCATGCAAGACAGTGAGTGCAAGCAAGACAAAGCCCTGCCCGCCAACTCTAAGACCATGGGATACACTCGACAGAGCCCCACGTGCCAACTCTAACCCTCCTATCGCGTCATGGGATACGCACAACAGAGCCACGCACGCCAAATGTAACCATCCTCCCGAGTCCAGTGTCGCTCTCGAGACACGCAACAACTAACCAAACACAGCCTCAGTCACTTTCGTCTGTGCAAAAGTCCACATGCACCTCTAAGCCACGTTGACTTTACACCGCATGCAAGACAGAGAGCCACGATCACCAAGTCACAGAGCCCCGCCCACCAAATCTAACTAAGGGCAAGCAATACAGAAAGCGCACGCAAGACAGAGAGCCATGCCCGCCTGCCAATTCTAACTATGGGCAAGCAAGACAGAGAGCACCGCCCACCAAATCTAAGACCATGGGATACACACGCATTTAGTGTATAAATGGATATAAATAATTGAATGTAAACGATTAGCCAAAATCTGTTGTATGTAAACGATACTGTTTAAAAAGTTATTGTTTTTTTCATCAGAAAACCCGGTTTCCACGTTTACCTGTATTAGTTTAAATGGCACTTTAAACACTCGCAATAGGGCGGACGCGCTGACTTATCGTGTCGACTGAGCAACACCGTGAATGCGGCGTCTATCTATATATCTCTATGTTTTCCGTAGCCTGCTACAGGAAGGTACTCTCTCGATCATTAGCATTGGTTTCGCTCCTTGCTATTTTCGTTATACTGCGACGGTGTTTCCTAAGCCTTTGTTATACTGAATTCCTTTCTCACCGTTTTCCGTTCCTATTCTTACACCGGCGTATGCTACGGCAGGCTTCGGCTAGTATTTTATAAGTTTGAATTCAACTAATTTTGAAGGATGTTGTGCTGTAAAATAAGGCCGACTCACGTCCCAGAGCTTGGATTCCCTAATGCCTGCGATTTGTCTATGACTCATCTCCTGCACAGGACTCCATCCCTGGTTCAAGAACACTGGATACCGAATTTAATTTCTCCATCTCAAGGCGGCATCACTCTTCCTTGGTGTGCTCTTGGGGAGTAAACGCTGCTAATTTTCGCACGCTCACCCATGCTCTTCTATTTCTATCAAGGCTGCTCTCTTGAACGTGAAAGCAGTGTCTAATAAAACTTTTATTCTTCAATACTTTATTATTTCATATAAACTGGATTTATTTTCCATCACTGAGACCTGGATTGTAAATGGTGACTTTTCATATTTTACTGACTTTGTACCATTAGGTTATTCATTTTTACACTCTCCTCGGCTGACTTGTCGTGGTGGGGGCATTAAAGCTGTTTTTAAAAGTATGATCTTATGTCAGAGCCTTAAAAGGGGTCCGTTTAGTAGCTTCGAACTGCAACTTTTCGAAATGTGCAGCTCCGTTTCTTTGTTGTTTGCTGTGGTTTATAGACCTCCTGTAATTAATGAGATCTTCACTTCTGAATTCTCTGATCTCTTGGCTGATAGTACTTTCTCCCATGACAAAGTATTTATTGCTGGTGAGTTTAACATACACGTTTGTTGTTAATTGAAACCTCTGGTTAATGACTTTTTATCATTATTGGACTCATTATTATATCCGATTTTAAAAACATATTCTCTAGTCGTGATGTACATGATCATTATGATGGTATCGATGATTCTGTTTTAGAATTTAATTCTTCTTGTAAAACGGTTTTTGACTCAATTGCTAAAATGTTTTTAGACTCAATTGCTCCGTGCAAGATACGCTGTAATAAGGGAACACCTGCTCCCTGGCTAAATGAAACTACGCGACTGCTACGCCGTACTTGTTGAACTGCGGAACGACGTTGGAAAAAAGATGGACTGATTGATATAATCCGCTGTGGTATCGTTGCAACTGGCTATGAACTTCCTACTGTTAATCATGGCATTGTCTTGGAATCTTTTGATCTTGTCTCATTTTCACAATTAAAAAGTACTATTGACACCGTTAAACCTACTCTCAGTCCTCTTGATATTGTACCACCACGCCTCTTAGTGGAAGCCTTTGATGTTTTGGGTCCATCTTTACTTACCATCCCTGTCTAAAAACTGCAAAATTAGATCCTGGAGTTTTAGCCAATTTTTGCTCGATTTCCCAATTGCCATTTCTGGCTAAAATATTAGAAAGAATTATTTATAATCAATTGGTTGATCCCCTTAACTCCAATAATTTATTTGAGATCTACCAATCTGGCTTTAAGCGTTATCATGGTGTTGAGACGGCCCTCCTGAAAGTATTCAATGACATCTCTATCATTACTGACTCAGGTGGCGCTGCAGTCCTTGTCCTCCATGACCTGTCTGCTGCCTTTGACAATATTGACCATGAGATATTGCTGTTGTGGCTTGAACATCTTGTTGGGCTGAAAGGGGCTGCTCTTAACTAGTTCAGGTTATATCTAATTGGTAGATACTTTTCAGTGACTTTAAATTCCTTTTTTTCATCTACTGCTCCTCTTAAATGTGGTGTTCCTCAGGGATCCATTTTGGGTCGTATTTTATTCTCTATATACCTTCACCCTATTAGAGCTATTTTTAGGAAATTTAACATTTCTTTTCACTGCTATGCTAATGATACACAGGCTTATATTCCCGTCTGCAACTCTGCAATAAATCAACTGCACAACTGTCTTTTTGAACTAAGATCCTGGATGGCTAATAATTTTCTTGATCTGAATCAAAATAAAATGGAGGTGCTTATAGAGGGTCCATCAGCTAAAGCCCAAATTCCTCTTGGACTTCTCGGCTCTTTCTTTGTCTTTTACAAACCTCAAGTCCACAATCTTGGTGTTATCTTTGACAGTAACCTCTCTTTTGAGAAACAGATTAATTCTGCAGTCAAGAGTTGCTTTTTTCAGCATCGTCTTTTATGTAAGATCAATGCTGTCACTTGCTTTCTGGTTGGTGTAAGAAATTCTGATTCTGTTTCTCCAATATTAGCTTCTTTACACTGGCTGCCTGTCAGTTTTCAAATTGATTTTAAAATCTTGCTGCTAGTTTTTAAATCTTTACATGGGGTTACTTCTGCCTATTTATCTGAATTGTGTGCTTTACATCAGCCATCTAGAATGCTTAGATCTTCTGGTCAGTTGTTTCTTGTTATCCCTCGTACCAAGTGTAAAACTAAGCGGGACAGGGCTTTTGCAGCTGCTGCTCTTCGCCTGTGAAACTCTTTACCTCATTACATAAAGGAGTCGTCTACAACTGAACTGTTGAAAACAAGATTAAAGACTAATTTCTATTCACTTGTATTCTGTGACCTTCAGTAATACTGATGGTTTCCTCATTGTGATTATGTAACATTACCTCTATTTATTATTTATTTTATTTATGTTAATTTATTTTATTTCTATTTGTTTTTTTCTTCTTTTACTGTAAAGCACTTTGGCCACAGCATTCTTATGCTGTTTTAAATGTGCTACATAAATAAATTGATAATTGACAATGTTAATTAGTGATGCGCCAATATACAGGCAACAGATTGGAACCATATGGTTATTGCTCAAGATATGCAATGGGCGTGAGAGAATAATTTGGAAGAAACAATAGTTAAGTATTTTGGTTTTCAATGCAATATATCAGCATCTATTTTAGATATTTAAAGAAGAAAACTACTGAAATGGTTACGTAAATAAAAACAAGAATGTACAGTAGAACCTTTGGTTACAAATGTTTCCAAACACGTACAAATCGGGTTATGATCAAAATGTTTGCCCAAGTTTTGCATCTGCTCACGACCACATGCTCTGGTGGCGAACAAAAACACTGGCGGCCAGTTTCCCTACGCGACAATGATTTTGCATTCTCCATTTCCCATTTTCTTTTGTTTCCTAACTAACAAAGCAGCTGATGTTACAAAAGGAGTTACAAAGTTAACCAAGCAGAGGCCTCAAGTGCTGGAAGAGGTGGAAAAACTGTTGCTAGTGTGGTTCAACGAGAAACATCTTGCAGGGGATAGCGTAAGCGAGGCGATATATGTGAGAAAGCCAGGAAGATTAATGGCAATTTGCTGAAGAAAAAAAAATCCTTCTTCGAGTGGCGAAGATTAGGAATTTAAAGCCAGTAGAGGATAGTCTGAAAAGTTTTGCACGAGAAGTGGCATTTAATTTGTTTTCCCTGTGTTCGAACGCTCTGGAACGGATTAATTGTATTTACATACAATCTTACGGGGAAATTATGTTTCTTTTTGCGAACAAAGATTTGGAACAAGTTACGGTCATGACCAGAGGTACCACTGTACTAGGACAACGGTTGATGTAATACACAAAGTGTACTAGGAGATGAATAAGAGATCAGCAGACATCCTGTAAACGATAAGACTGGATAGTCACATACACAGAGATTTCAAGGGTAATAGCTGAACCTAAGAGATATGAGAAGAACAAGAGTGTAGTAGAACTGACTATTTACTTATACTTTTTATTAAGTTATTTGGATGTAAGCCAAAAAACCAATCAGAGAAAAATGTATGCATAAATCAGCACTGTTACGTAAATTCAGCTGTTAATATAACGGATATCTGACCTTACCTTTTTTGATCATTCTGTAATAGGCTACTGTGCTGAATGCTCCCCTTTCAGCATTAAACTGAGTAAACTACGGAAACAATGGACAAGCTTCTTCCTGCCTGGCTCCTGACTCAAAGAGATCCAAGTTTGAGGACGAGATTTCTTTCTTAACCGTATTTCCAATTTAATTTCTATCACATAGGCAAACTGCCATATAACTTCCAGATCACTAACCAGTTTTACTATTTTGGGGGGAAAAAAAAACCCACATGCACACTACACTTCTAGGACTTCCCTTCATCTTCCTCAAGTCTGCAATGTGAAAGTACATTAAGATTTAATATGAAATTAAAAGAAAATCACAAAGGTTTTTCAGCCGGTACACAAAAGCTATGAAGATGGTGTCTTGAGTGTGTGGCTAAAAGGCGTTTGACCACAATAAACCAATCAAAACACATACTCAAAACAATTAAAACTCATGCGGACACAATGACAGTGGGTGAACTTCACAACTGACCTGGCAGGAGATTTATGAAGATTAATTAAATTTGCAGTTGCAAAGAACTACATGAAAGCAAATTCTTTTTATTCATAAAAATGTTACATTGGGTCCAGTTCTGCATTTACACCTTAAAAAGCAATAAAAATTATTGTCAATGATGCATTTTTATTAGACATCAGCCATGATAGAAAAATAGAAATGAGAGATATGGTAATATTCATGAATGTAATTCAAAGAAGGAAAAATATTACAGACCTTACGTAAGGAACAGGATCATTCTGCACCATGCTAAGCAGCCACTGAAGTTCCTCATAACTTCTGTCAACTAATAGTCAAGACAGGAAAAAATACATATTTATAATGGTGCACATTTTAATAGGGACTAAATTACACCATGTTAATGCAATAAAACAGCACATGAAACAGATTTGCTTCTAAGTAATAAAAGCAAGATGAAAGAATACTTGTAAACAATAACCAAGACACATCATTTTCTGAAGTTACTTAACCCAATTATAATTTGCAAGCACACAAAATTGTGTGGATGAGGATAAGGCACAAGCACATTAAAAAGTCAGATAAAGCCTTTTGCTTCTGCCTAAAATGAAAGTAATAATTGATGGCCAATTCTACATTGTTAGTTATCCTGAAGAAGCAAAACAATAGTTAAAAAGACTGATCCTGACATGTTTTAAAAAATTAATATATGTCATATCATGTCTTGGAAATGCAAATAAAAATTTGCTTGCAAAGTGGTCTGTCTTTAACATAATGTTTCCTGTATCTATATCCTCTATTTCCATTTTGCCACTTTTCAGTAACTACAGTGACAATTATTATTCTATTATTTGACCAAACTAACAAAGTGACATTAAACATAATACTACAAGTAGACGGGGGAGTGTAAATTCCTAAGCACATGAATGAATTTACTATAAACGTGCGTTTATAGTTCTTGTGATGAAAAGGTTTCTGAACCGTAAGGTCCGTACAGGAAAGGCTATGAAGCGTTTGCCGTGTGAGAGTAGCTCAAATAGGCAGCATGGCTGAGGGAGCGCGTGCTTAATGCTGTAGATCTGTGATTCCACACTCAGATACAGTGATATAAATACTTTGAGTGGGGCAGAGAGAGTAATATGGAAAACAATGATCCACTGTGGCAACCCCTAACGGGAATAGCTCAAAGAATAAGAAGAAGGTGCAGGGAGAGTAATAACGCTAAAGCAGCTATGGTATTTAGAATAGTTTGACCGTTCTGTGGACCATTATATTGTTTCGGGTTAATTACAATCAGATGCATTAAACTAATAAACAATGTTCAGTTAATTTCAGTGTATTTCTAAAGCGGCGTCAGGGATGTGGATCTAAAAAAGAAAGGGAAACCACACTGGAACAGTAGTACTGCTTTGACGCTGGGTGCCGCTAGTTTGCAAAACTGAGCGGAGAACTTGCGTACACCAGGGCTTTAGTTCGTGTGAAAATGTGCGTGGCTTTGCACCAAGTTTAGGTTTTATACATTGCAATTTGAGCGTGGAAACGGGCTTATGCAACATTTTTATGCGAACATACCATTTATACATGAGGCCCGTGGTGTTTCTGCTATCTCTCTAAATGGGTTGTTTTGTTTTCTCAGCCTAATGATGGAATGTTTTTACTTTCATGGACAGCTCTTTGGACCTCACATTGAGAGTTCACAGTGACAGTTTCAAAATGCAAACTCCACACTTGGGATCAATTCCAGACCTTTACCTGCTTAATAATTAGTGAAATAATGAGGGAACTGTTCCAAAATGTGGGTTTTTCAACTATACAGAAAAATGGCTAATTTTAACTATTCAAATTAAAATAAGTACATCTGAATATATACAAACTTAGGTTATGATTCTAGGTGTTACATGCAGCAAAATCAAATACAATCCTACCAGCAACTGTTAACCCTCAGAAGTTGGCAAAAACACTCAGACTGGGAAGCACGCTGTATTTAGGATCTTATTTCAAACGATCATTTTCACTTAGAAAACACAATTGGTAATATACAGTGGGTACGGAAAGTATTCAGACCCCCTTCAATTTTTCACTCTTTGTTATATTGCAGCCATTTGCTAAAATCATTTTAAATTATTTTTTCCCTCATTAATGTACACACAGCACCTCATATTGACAGACAAAAAAAAGAATTTTTGAAATTGTTGCAGATTTATTAAAAAAGAAAAACTGAAATATCACATGGTCCTAAGTACTCAGACCCTTTGCTCAGTATTTAGTAGAAGCACCCTTTTGAGCTAATACAGCCATGAGTCTTCTTGGGAAAGATGCAATTAAAAAAAAAAAAAGCTAACCTTAACAAGGATCATAAATTGCACCGGCTGTTACAGACTGACAGACTGAAATCAAATGTATGCTTTTATTCTAAAATTGTAAGACTAAGAGCAGTTTACTTCTCAAAATGGAGTAGTGCAGGATCGAACTCGCGATCTTTTGATTCCCGCGCGGCAGCCGAGAATTCTTTAGCTAAAACTCCCTAAAACGTTTCCCATTCATTCTCTATGGTAAAAGCACTACCGATGCGATCTATTTTCTGCCACTTCCGTTTTGGGGGCGCTGTTCTGCGATTTTCGCCGCTGCGCCTGCAGCGTCTGCTTTCATAGACGTGCTGCTGCTGCTTTTTTTTTTATTTCTTAAGTAAATCGTGAAGTTTAAGATGTAGATCGCACGGTTATTTCTGTTGATTAATTCATGATTTCATTATTTATAGATAATACTGTTAACAAGTGGTCGTTATTTTTGCCTGTTGTATACAATCTATCTAGCGCCTTTCACATCTATCGCCACTCTCACTGCCCGCTTGCCTGCGAGCAGCATGCGTCGATTGATTTATGATTTAATGTATTACTTTTTGACATAATTCTCCGAGTTGTAAAACACATATACATTTTATATAAAATGAAACTAATATATAGTTAATACAGTTATCTATCTGTCTCGTGCCTTCTCTGTCTGCCTATTATATAGTGTCTTTCCTGTTAACATCTGTTGCACAGTGCCTTCTCTATCTAGTGTCTTTCAAATCTACCTGTACTCTCACTGCCTGCGTGCCTACCTGCAGCGTCTGATGATTAATTGCAGAGATGAAAAATATGTATATTTGTGTGATACTGTTATCTGTCCGTTGCATTGCCTGTCTGCTATTATACCGTGAATTCCCTGTCTGCCTATTATATAGTGCCTTTCCTATCTAATTCATTTATCTAGTGCCTTTCACATGTGAATGTTCTCTTACTGCCTGCTTGCCTTTCTGCAGCATCTGTCATATAGTGCCTTTCACATCTATCTATCTATCATATAGTGCCTTTAACATCTGTCTATCTATCTATCAATCATATAGCACCTTTCACATCTATTTATCTGTATGTCTGTCTGTCTATTTATTACTCCTGACAGTTTTATATCTTTTATTGCACAGTGCCTTCCCAGTTTATCTGTCTACTGGCTTCTCTGTCTGTGTATTATTCAGTGCTGTCTGACTGTGAGTGTCTTACATAACTTAAAAATAAGAACAGTTATAAGGACACTGGCTCATGTTAATTGCAGTCTCAATTTTTAAATATTTTAAAAAGAGCATCCCACATTTATTAAACAGTGACTCTCCTATTTGTTTGTCTATCTAGTGCCTTTCAGATCTATATGTACTCTAATGGTCCTGTTGCATCTGTTGAATAATAAACAGGCTGAAGCATTTTTCATTTATTTTATTTACATACATCTCAGAGATAAACAATTAAATAAATACACAATAAAACTAATATATTGCTAATGATGATACCTGTATGTCTGGTGCTTTCTCTTTCTGTTTTCGTATATAGTGCCTTTGCTGGCTGCCTATTATACTGTGAATTCCTTCTCTATCTGTCTATGTAGTAATAATAGTATTACTTTTTGGCTTCCGTCTGCTCTGTATATAGTGGCTTTCTTATCTATGTCTCGTATATAATGCCTTTCATGTCTAGTGCTTTTTACATCTACTTGTACTCTCATTATCTGCTTGCCTTCTTAAAAGTATCTGTTGATTAATAAAAAGGCTGTACCATTTTTCAGTTAGTAGTGCTTTCTCTGTCTTTTATACAGTGAACTCCCTGTCTATCTACTGTATATAGTAATAGTAATTTTATTATTATATAGCAGCTTCCCTATCTGCGATCATATAGTGCCTTTCCTTCCTATCTATTAATCTATCCCCTTAGCTGTTTTTTATATCTATTATACAGTGCCTTCCCTGTTTATTTATTTACATTTTATTTACAGTGATTTCTCTATCTGTCCATTATGCAGTGATCACCTATGTCTTATGGATTTTAAAAATAACAGTTATAGACACCTGGTCATGTTGATTGGAGTCTCAATTGTTAAAAATATTTTAAAAGGAGCATCCCACATGAAAATACAATGATCTGACTGACTGTGCATACCACTTTATATGGTTAAAAAGAAGAAAAAAATAACACTTTCTCCCCAGCGGGGAATCGAACTCGGGTCTCTGAGGAGCAATGTGCCTGCTGTGCACTGATTGGCTGAGCAGTCTGTGTCAACTATTCGCGACTGGCCCCCAGGCGGGAACTGATTTTATTGTACCACGGAGGCAGTTACAATAAACAGGTGTCAATGTCGCATGTTAAGGCGGCTTTTTGTTTCTGCAGTTATATTTTTGAATAAAAGCACAATTGTTGTGTTATATTTGTACATTGTGTGAAAATATTTCTTTGATATTTGGACTTCAGTCTTAATGCATTATATAGTTTATGCCTACATTTTGTCATCTACTACTAGAATATAAAAAACGTTTCTGTTTTAACAATGTGTTTACACAGATTACTGTAGAAACGGAACAGACATGAAATGCGTGTGTTCCAAATAACGATCTATTATTTCCACTCTAAAACTCCACTTCACTCCCAGATACTCAATCAAGGCATGAGCTGAGAGAAGTTCGTGCACGTTCTAAATTGGTGGGGGATGGAATAGCCGGCTTCTCTTTATCAGCACATTTAGAAGACAAAGGGCGCTGGCGGAGAGGTGTGAAGGGATTTAAGAAGTAGTTTAAGGTGGGACGGAATTACGAGTTTTTTCGTAGGCTCTGGTAATTCTAGTGTTAAGAAGCAATTTAAGGTGGGACGGAATTACAAGGTTTTTCGTAGGCTCTGGTAATTCTAGTGTTAAGTGCAGCAGAAATTTTTTTGTAGCCTTGGCCAGATCTGTGCCTTGCCACAATTCTGTCTCTGAGCTCTTCAGGCAGTTCCTTTGACCTCATGATTCTCATTTGCTCTGACATGCATTGTGAGCTGCACGGTCTTATACAGACAGGTGTGTGGCTTTTCTAATCAAGTCCAATCAGTATAATCAAACACAGCTGGACTCAAATGAAGGTGATCTCAAGGATGATCAGAAGAAATGGAAAGCACCTGAGTTAAATATATGAGTGTCACAGCAAAGGGTCTGAATACTTAGGACCATGTGATATTTCAGTTTTTCTTTTTTAATAAATCTGCAAAAATTTCAAAAATTATTTTTTGTCTGTCAATATGGGGTGCTGTGTGTACATTAATGAGGAAAAAAAATAATTTAAATGACTTTAGCAAATGGCTGCAATAAAACAAAGAGTGAAAAATTGAAGGGGGTCTGAATACTTTCCGTACCCACTGTATGTCTGGAAAAACACAACTGCAGCTCAGAATATGACCCAGTAACATTTCCATAGAGTAATCAATACCTCTCTAACATTGTGGCAAAAAGAGAAAAAAGAGAGTATCTGTGTGCACTCTGGCATGGCCTCTAGTGAGGCAATAGGTTCATATATGGACTTCTTGTAAAATATTGTAGGAAAGATACAGTATTTTAGAGAGCCAGTCAAGCCATGAATTGACTTCCTAAACCAATAAGAGGCTAAGATATACAAGTGTAAGTAAGAGGTGCTCACAACCACATCAGGTAAAACAGGCATGTGTAGAGCTCTGCATCATCCTTTGTTTCATCTTCATGGTTTAGAGATTAGGAAAATGGCTTGCATTACAAAAGAATTAAAAGATCATCAGGAAAATTACATGAATTACTACAGAATCAACAGATTATCAATCAGTTAAATGGAGAGACCAATAAAGTGCACAGCACAACTAAAACAGTGTGGACAAAATCATTTACCACCAAACAAGAAGTGCTATTTAAAAATGATGTTGATGTTCATAAGTTTTTTCCAACTAGAAATTTTGGAATTGAAAGAATAATTGCTAAAGGATTGTCTGGATCTACTGAAGATAAGTAAACACTTAAAATATTTGTTTATGTTTACTCACACACATACATCTGCATTTTTATAAATACTATACATGAGTGCAATTCAGGACAGACTGTGCAAAGGAGAATGAAAGGTGACGATGGACAGTGAGCTATAAAAGACATTACAGAAACTAGTAATTTAGTACAATATACACATGAAAGGTACTGAAATTTCTGATGAACTTTTAGTATTACATCTTCCTCCACATAATTCTAATATAGTATTGCACATTATTTGTACATTTTATTGACATTGCTAACACAAACTGTTATATTCTTCATAATAAGATCCGAAAAGCAAAGGACATATAGCCAATGAAACACAAAAACTGTGCAGAGGACTTATCAGCTCAATTATGTAATGTGCTTTTGTGGATTCCCTTATTCAGACACACTCTATTCATGTATTTGTTGGAGTTTCTACCATCACTGGTCCCTGTACAAATGCCATATTGGGGAGAAGGGAATGTGTGACCTGTTAGCAAGAAACTGCTCGCTAATATAAGGAATATATTGTACCACTGTTTCAGTCTGCACAGGAACTGTTTTGAACAATGGGACATGTAAAATGTTCCGATTTTCTAATAAAATAAATAAATGCATACAATCGATTTTGCTTTAAGTGCTGAGTGATACCAAAAAACATGCTCAGGGCATGTCTTTGCAATTTTGTTTTCCTAAAACCGTTAAATCTGTAATTTTTTTTTTTTTTAATGGAGAACTGAATATTTAAAAGGTTTTTGACTGCTTTTTGGCCGTTTGTATCATTTTGTTAGCTAAACTATAAGATATACATGGCTCAACCTCTATCACTAAAGACACAATATAGCTACAGTGTCTATAGCTGCAGGAGGAAGCTGCCATTGCACTTTTCGAAACTGATCTTTTCCTAATTAAGGAGTAGCATTGCATATGTATTTTGTCAGCATGCCTATGTGTTGTGGTTTGAAATTTTGCATATAAGTTGATAAATATTTTTTATGTCTATTTGTATGGTTAAGTACCCCCACCCTCTTTTAGGACGGAGTCTCTTTGTAATTTTACGACAGGGTTGGGGGAAGTGCCTCAAACCAGTTTGGCAAGTGATTCTCTGTAGGACTCTCTCAATCAACCCCCACAGGAATGCCAGACTGCCTAGCTGGCAAACAGCTCACAAAATGGTTTTGGGGGCAGCTGTGAAAGTTATTGTGTGCCCTATTGGTCTAAAGTTGCCTAAAGCCATTAAATACCATGACGCCCTACTGGCTGTAGGGTTTGGATAGAGAATCTATAAATTTGCTTATTTTACCGCTCTCTCCCTCTCTCTAACCAACTAATGAAAGAGCGTCTCACATACCATAAACTGAAAAGGACAACACAATGAAGAGCACAGCTCGGCAGCCATACTGATAATCTTGACACTGCACAAACCAATTAGGAACATGTTTTGTGGACTGATGAAACTAAGGTTGAATTCTAAATGAAGAATACGCAGCAGTACATATGGAGCAAAATGGGCACCACATACCAATATTAAAACATGATCTGAAAAGTGAAGTATGATGGAGGCAGGATCACAATTTGGGGCTGTTATGATGACTCAGGGTCAGGAAAGCTTGCTATCACAGATGAAAAAATGAATTCTTAAGTTTATCAAGGTGTATTTTTAGATCATGTCAAGATTGTTGTCTGTCAGATGAAGCTCACTAGACGAAGTCTGGTGCAGCAGGACAATAAACCAAAACAATAAAGTAAATCTACTACAGAATTGCTTCAAAAAAAGAAACTATGTCTTTTTGAGGGGATTAGTCAGAGCCCAGACTTTAATCCTGTAGATACAACACCAAATTAAAATCAACACAGGCATCAGGGTGCAAAGCTTCTTAACAGAGAGCTTGTCATACTTTTAACAATGAAGTGTACAGACTCACAGTAGTTTAATGCTGCACAGTATTTCCAACTCTTCCTTTAGGCACACAGAAACCTGATTTTCCCATTGGTCGTTTTGATGCAAGAAGACTTGATCATTTCATCAAGCGGGCAGGGTAGGCGTACCCCTTGGTCATTTATCTAGAGACTAGTTAGTTTCATTTTGCCAGGGGCGGGAGGGGAGGTTGATTGTCAAAAAAGGCCCCCTTGCACAACAATGGGCATGGGCACGAAGGTACACACTCAGAATCCACTGATGGTAGATTTGCCCCTGTGCTGAGGAATGACCTCAAGAGAGCCATTAACACCAGATATCTTAAGAATATAGCTGAATGGTTATATAACAATGCATGGTCAAAAATTCCTCCTCAAAGGTGTGCTGGTCTGATTTGCAGCTACTCAAAGCACTTGTTAGAGGTCATTGCTGTCAATGGAAGCTGACTAGTTATTAAAGCCAAGGATTCACTTACTTTTTCGACAGCATACTGTGAATACTTGATAGATGTGCTGAATAAAGATTATAATTGTATGTTATTATTTTAAGTATATTGAGTTTGTCTATACATGTGAAATAGATGAAAAGCAGATTATATTTTAGAAGCAATTAATACAGAAAACCAGGTAACTCTAAAGGGTTCTTGCAACTGTATGTACTGAATGCATTAAAGAATAGTTCAAAGCTCTCTAAAATAAAACCCAGACAGTTAATGACAGATTAATACATGAAAATATTAAAGTGAATATGAAAGTTTTATTGGATTGAGTAATCATCATAATCATTACACTTTTCTGATAAGGGTTTGTGGTGACTAAATATTGAGTTGGACAGGCTATTCATTAGAACATTATAATTGTCCATTCAGCCCAACAAGCTTCTTCATTTTATTCACCTAGAATGTCCAAAATAACACCCAAATTGAGATTTGATGATCCCTAAAGGCTGACTCTGTGCGATATTACTCAGTGATTTCCGAGATTAAATACATTTTCCAACCATATCTCAACATTCTTATTGAAGAATTTATTTTAATGTAACTGGGATGCAGTGTACTAATCAATTTCATAAATCCAGACTTCAATGAAGTCACCTCTACCTCTCTGTTTACCTAAGATGATAAAGGTTCAATTATTTCAGTTTCACTTAACAGCTCATATCTACTAGTCTCAGAATCAGCCCGGTTGCTCTTCTTTGAAATTTCTGTACCACTGTTGAGCATAATACTCCAGATGACACCTCACTAATATGTTATATAATTTAAGCATAACTTGTCTGGGTGCTTACTCCACACATCAAGATATATAACCTAAAACCCTACTAGCATTCTGGATTGCTTCTGAACACTGTCTGGATGTAGACAGTGATCAGTCCAGTCCCCTAAGGCTCCTAGATCCTTCTCAAAAAGTGTACTTTCACATTTCAGACTTCCCATTATGTATTCAAATAAATTTCTACCTACTACATGTAGTAACTTGAAATTAATTTCAACTGCAACATAATCAAAATACTTTTATGTAGCACTTTATCAAAAGCTTTCTCAAACACAAGATAAATAATATCATATGCACCTCTCTTATCATATGCTTTATACTGCTTCCTCACAAAAATCCACAATATTCCTGGTTGGAACCCATGTTGAGTATTTGCTAACACACCTGTGCATGCTGCATTTTGGTTGTTAGTTATTTGTACTAAAATATAATATGATATTTATAAACTGTTACTAACCCTATCATATTCTTCCATTCCCATTACCTTCATGTGGCACTTGGTGTCACTGCCCTACTACTAAGTTGTTTGCCTGCCTATGCAAAAGTCATCGCATACAGTATAAAGGAGCACTGGAATCATAAGGGAGAAGGGTCCTTTCGTCAGATTGGCTGGTTCAGCACTTTCACAGATGTAGAAATGCCAGTAGGGGGGAGGCAGCTTATTGGCAGAGGTATCCAGGACTCTGACTGAATCTGGCTTTTCTGACTCATTTTCTACAATTTGGCCATAGTCCTACAATGAACTGATGGACAGACAGTGTTGTTTAATTTATGTTAATTAAGTTTCTATTTTGTTTCTGATATATTATAACAAATCATATGCCATCAGGAGTGCTGCTTTGTGAATGATCAATGGAGATGTGTGAGGTTCGACTCAGTAAGCAACTATGGTCGGCAAGGTCAACAGAGATTCGACATGTGAATTAGTAAGCAGCCCGAATAATTAATTGCTCAAGTTTTTTTGTTTAAAGGTGGCAGGATGATCAATGTGGTTGCTGCTTACTGGCTGACTGTGAGAATGGATTATTGGAGTCTGGAGGAAGCGGGGTGCCTCCATCGAGAGAGACAGGAAGAAAGCAAACCTGATGAACAACATTTTTAGCAGGTTTGACCCATTCTCACCTGCATCCTCCACCCATCCTTCTACTGATACCAGCATAGGAGAGAGTTTCTCCCCACCCACAATTACAGCAGCCCAGGTAAGCAGAGAGCTGAGGAGACTTTGTGCCAGAAAAGCAGTAGGTCCAGATGGAGCATCGCCACGACTGCTGAAGGCCTGTGCACTGGAGCTGGGGAGTCCTCTACAGCACATCTTCAACCTGAGCCTGAAACAGGAGAGAGTTCCAAGGCTTTGGAAAACATCTTGCATCATCCCAGTCCCAAAGGTATCACATCCTAGTGAGCTGAAAACCTTCAGGCCTGTCGCCACATGTAATGAAGACCATGGAGTGGCTGCTGCTTCAGCACCTGAGACCACAGGTCCGCCACGTCCTCGACCCTCTGCAGTTTGCATACCAGGAGAAGGTGGGAGTGGAGGATGCCATCATCTACATGCTATACCGATCCCTCTCCCACTTGGACAGAGACAGTGGTGCAGTAAGAATTATATTTCTGGACTTCTCTAGCACCTTCAACACCATCCAACCTCTGCTCCTTAGGGACAAGCTGACAGAGATGAGAGTAGATTCAAATCTGGTGGCATGAATCGTGAATTACCTTACAGACAGACCTCAGTATGTGCGTCTCGGGAACTGCAGGTCTGACATTGTGGTCAGCAGCACAGGAGCACCACAGGGGACTGTGCTTTCTCCGGTCCTTTTCAGCCTATATACGACGGACTTCCAATACAACTCGGAGTCCTGCCACATGCAAAAGTTCGCTGATGACACCGCTATCGTGGGCTGCATCAAGAGTGGGCAGGAGGTGCAGTATAGGAACCTAATCAAGAACTTTGTTATATGGTGCGACTCAAACCAACTACAACTGAACACCAGCAAAACAAAGGAACTAGTTGCGGATTTTAGGAGGCCCAGGCCCCTCATGGACCCTGTGATCGTCAGAGGTGACTGGGTGCAGACAGTGCAGACCTGTAAATGCCTGAGAGTTCAGCTGGATGATAAATTGGACTGGACTGTCAATACTGATGCTCTGTGCAAGAGAGACCAGAGCCGACTATACTTCCTTAGAAGGCTGGCGTCCAACATCTGCAATAAGATGCTGCAGATGTTCTATCAGACGGTTGTGGCGAGCGCCCTCTTCTATGTGGTGGTGTGCTGGGGAGGAAGCATAAAGAAGCGGGACACCTAGACAAACTGGTGAGGAAGGCAGGCTCTATTGTTTGCACGGAGCTGGACAGTTTGACATTTGTGGTGGAGCGACAGGTGCTGAGCAGGATCCTGTCAATCATGGAGAATCCACGGCATCCACTGAACAGTATCATCTCCAAACAGAGGAGCAGCTTCAGCAACAGACTGCTGTCACTGTCCTGCTCTACTGACAGACTGAGGAGATCTTTCTCCCCCCCCACACTATGTGACTCTTCAATTTCACCCAGGGGGGTAAACTTTAACATTATACAATGTTATTGTCCATTATACCTGCCTCGCACTCTCCACCTTGCACTGCATTTTTATCACTCTTTAATTACTATTGTTTTTATCAATATGGTGCTGCTGGAGTATGTGAATTTCCCCTTGGAATTAATACAGTATCTATCTATCTATCGTTCACATTGAAAACATATGGATTTGTGTACCACCAGCCTAATGAGCTTGTAGGCACAATAAGCAGCTCACCTGCAAATAATATTATCAATGCTTAAAATGGACCAAGCTTCAAGAGCTTACTGACACTGACAACTGTGATATATGATGATAAACATTGCTTATTGTAATGGAAGGATTTTTCTAAAGAGAGGGGGGGATGAAGAGAGCAGATGGGTGTTGGTCACTCAGTGCAAAAACCAGCTTCAAGAAGGAAAAGTACTGGGAATATGGCCAGAGGGTTATGCTGACTTGTTTTTCACTTCGAGGGGCTTCACTATTTTTGTGTGCCTTTTGGTACCAGACGCCGTCTCCGTCAGGATAAAGGGGCATGCTGACTTGTTTTTCACTTCAAGGGGCTTCACTACGCAATTCTTATTTTTGTGTGCCTCCTGGTACCAGGTGTCGTCATCATCAGGACCAAGTGCAAAACAACACCGCGTCCCGTGGAAAGGTGTGTGTGCTGAAACTAATCACTTCTGTATACACTGCTTACACGTAAGCCGCTTTGGGCAAGGACGCTCAATTAGTATATAAGGGAAGGTTCCGCCCTCAGTTTCTTTGGAGGCTCAACCGTGGGGACAGCGCGCACCGCCCGGTAAATGAAAGGCAAAATGGGTTGGTCCTTTGACAAGACTGACAAGAGGGCCCCCTCAGTCTACTGGTCTGGGATGATGGCTCTATGTCTTTTTATATGTCTGTAAGTATTGTTTTGTTTTGTATGTCTGCATTATATGTGTTTGATTATTAAAGTTGATTAAGTAAATAAAATAGAAGTATTGAACCTCTTCTCTCTGATTTTTTGCCTACTTATGTTCTAATCCCTTGAACCATTTTCCCGCAACAAAACACTTACTGTACTCACCATACTGTGTCCTGATTCTGAGAAACTTCTGACACGTTCTTTTAGAATGAACACCCATACTATACATGCAAATATCTCAGCATCTCTAAATACACTTTCTCTCTCTATGTTTATTGCTTGCTGCTTGACTAAAACCTCACTAGTGCACCCTCTCCTTTGTTATTAAAGATGCAATTGCCACAACAAGAGCATTTACTGCATTAATAAGTTCTGGTCACCCATGTCACTGGAGCGCACAAAATGAAGAGGACCAATGTGAGGAGGGTTCCAAAACTATTTTTACCTAGATCAGTCATAGGTCGCTTTGTTATTATACTCAAATTGAATAGACTGTGCAAATTTGATTTACATAATAGGCCTGCAATTTGACAAGAAGACTATGTTTAAATTCTTTTTAAGTTCAGTGTGATTGGGGAATAAGAGTTGGAGGGCTGTGGCTTAGGTACTAACCGTTTTGTTATTTTCCTAAATGGTTTTTAAACTCAGATTGGCTAAACACTTAAACTTTTGATTTACTTCCCTATTACTATGACTTTTACAGGCAATCAAAAATGAAGTTTTGGGAGCACACACAGCAAAAGGATGGAGGTGTGTTAACTTGTAGGATGTTGAAAAGTTGTTTCAAACAATTGCCTACTGCAATGTTTTATTGTTAGGCTGTTCAAATTGCAAATTTATTGCTCTATAGTTAAATTAAAACAAATATGTAAGAATCACATCTAAAAATAATAACTATTAAAATACAACTGCAGTTATTAATTTATTACAATGGCTCCCAGTTATATTTAGAGCAGACTCTAAATTTGTTTTTCAGAAATATATAAGTGCATTGGTTTGTTCCTCCCTTGCAGCAATGCAGAACACAATAATGAATGCCTGTACTCTTGGGCATATGTTGCAATCTCAAAGTGAAGGTGCGCTTAAAATTCCAGAAAAAAATAAAACTTGTATAGGCTCCTATAGGGCACCAAAACACTGGAATGGCCTACATGCCAAAATTTTTTAAAGTGAGGTTAAAGACATATTATTTTATTAACAATATAATAATAAATTACTATATAATCTTTACCTCTTAAATTAGAATCAGGTGAACTGCAGGTAGAATTTAACAAACACATGTACTAGCCGGAGCATTTCAAGGGATGACCTGTGTTGTTCTAGCTGTCTTAGGAGATATACAAGACATTCTTTTTATTAAATTTTAATGCATCATTTTTTTATTTTATTTATTTTAATTTATATAACGCTTTCAAAAGCAAATAAACGCTTGGCTTAAAAATAATTTTCTTGGATGGCTTATGATTTTTTAATAGTAACGTGCAAAATATGCTTTTTTTAAAAACTAAATGTGCATCTTATTCATTAAACTCAGGGATATTTACACTCTGTTTCACATTACAATTTATCTTTGAAAGATTAGTTAAAAGTTTAAACTTACCTTGGGTGTAATCAACCACTGCTTCCAAAGCAGCGAGTCTAACATCCACAAAGTGGCCATAGTCAGCATAAGATTTGAAGAGAGATGGGTCACTAGGAATATGGCCATTCTTCTGCAGAACCCGAATGGCTCTTAAACAACTAAACAGTTTGAAAAGAAGAGAAAGAAAAGGCATATAAAATTCTTTATTACAATACCAAATCAATGTTACCTAAAGGTTTGAGATCACTTATTTTTTTATAAAATATATCTACAATTAAAATTGCAATATATCATGAACATATCCTGAATAACTGACAAAAATATAAACAAGTTAGAAAATGTATACACGTTGCAACATTTAGATTTGTCCGGAGATTTATTTAACTGATTTGAAAGCTGGAGCATTTTAAATTGTTTTAGTTACTTTATTAGCCTCCGTAGCTTTAGGGCTTGTTTATATTTCTAGCTCAGAACGCGTACCCGCATGCATCACGGCTGCCACGTGTTTCCAGCGTTCATTTGACGCATTTTCTGAGAAGGTCCTCAGAAATTAATGTGACGCATGTGCGAGTTGCAGTACCAGCAAAAAGTCTGGCGGGGGTTTGCACAGTGTCATAAAAGTTGGAATGTGAGGTCAGAGTCTCTGTTTATGATCTACATGTGACAGAAAGCCTCTATGCGGATCCTACAGGATCGATGTGTGCGCTTCAATGTTTGATGAATGGTTCAATGTGGTGAAGCAAAATGCCGACATACAGATGCATTCATGGTGCTTCTATATTCAAGCGTTGCATATTCCCGTTCGTAATGACAATATACATTTTTAAAGTCTCACATACCATACTCTGTGCCGTCTTTTTTTCTGGGGCTTCCTCCGGACTTGACAGCAGCCGCAAACAGCAATAGATCACCACACAGAACACATTAAATGTATGATATTCCAACTCTCTGCACTTTAAGAATCCTTAGATTCTACTAAATACTACTTGAAATCACTTTCTTGATGAAATGCATTAAAGTTTGCATGTTATATTTTACAGATAAATCGCTAATTTCGTTTAAATAATGAATAATGTTAATAATTACACACATGGGGGTGACAAGGTGGTGGAGCAGCAGCACTGCTGTTTCGCAGGGATTCACGTTGCTGGTATTCCCTGCCTGGAGTTTACATATTTTCTTGCTGGGTTTCCACAGTGTGCTCCGGTTTCCTTTCAAAGATATGCAGACGCCATGGTGATGCCAGTGTATGTGAGTGCTTGTATTCACCTTGCGATGAGCTGAAGCCCCTGTCTAGGGATTGTTTCTGCCTCGTGCCCAATGCTAGCTAGAATGGGCACATCCCTGCATTGACTGATTTAACACTAGAATTACCAAAGCCTACAAAAAAATGTGTAAATCCGGCCCACATTAAATCCCTTTGCACCTCTCAGTCAGTGTCTTTTGTCTTGTAAATGTGCCGATCAAGACAAGCAGCAAGCAACCTACAATTCTCAATCACCCAGATCCAGTCTCCATTATCTGGGAGTGAAGTTCTTGAGTTTTAGTATGGAAATAATAGATTCTTATTTGGAACACATGCATTTCATGTGTGTCCCGTTTCTCCAACTATCTGTGTAAACACATCATTAAAACAGAGACATTTTTCATATTTTAATAATAAATGACAAAATGTAGACATAAACTATGTAATGTGTGAAGCCTGAAGTCCAAAGATCAAATATACTTTCACAATAAGTTCAAGGATGATGCAACAGCTTCAATTGCACAGTGGTAAGAATTGTTGACTTGTAATCAAGAGTCCCCAGTTCGATCCTGACTACCTTGTATATTTACCATTTTGATTAGTAAGTTGCTTTTATTGTTAATATTCTAGAATAAAAACATACATTTGATTTGCATCTGTAACAGCTGCTGTAAATTTATAGGACTTGTAAAATCCCAAGGGATCTGACGCAGTTAGTTTTTATTTGAAACTAGGAATAACTGTAGATGTGAGTCGTGTTTTGAGACAATCGAACTAGAAATTCTCTGATTTGAATGGATAAAAGCTGACACACAAACACTGGTGAGTCTGCCTTATTCCTACCTCATTGTCACTTGATTTTTTTTATTCAGTTTTATTCTTGAGTGTTCCTGCTCAAGCTGAATTAGTATGCGCCTTATGGTCTATGATATCAAAGTTGCACTGATAAAAAAACATATAGGTTGTGAGCTGGAGGGCTGATCGCACCCCAAATAGAGACAGACGCCCCTGGGAAAACCACAAACCCTGAAACACTGACACATTGCTCCTTATCCTTGCACTATAACGCGTAATACAAGCCTCGCGCGGTACTCCGCCGACTTATAAGCCTTGCGCAGCGCCTGTCAGTTTGGGAATTGATTGTTTGCTTTTATCTCTCTCTGCTCCTAGCGGAACTGTTATATCTGACTTGTCATGGAGCACTTTTTAAGCTCATGTGTTTGCGGTGTCTGAATAAAAATCCTTCTTTTTTTCTACGACCTTCTGTGTCTGTGCAAATCTGTGACCCAAGCGTGACAAGTGGTACCAGAAGTGGGGTTGCACAGATGGATGCCGCAGAAGACTTATTTCAGAAGTCTAAAACATTTGCACTTAAAGACTGGAAACTAAACATGGATGACCCAATCCGTGCGCAAATTCAAGATTTGATACATAAAGTGCACTGTTGGTTTGAAGGAGACGTGATGGAAACAGTTGTCGTGAATATATTACTGGCCGGCATACCTGAAGTTCTTCGAGATGAATTTCTACGCCATGATATAAAATCATTAACGATTATGTCCAGACGATTAGAGGGTTCACAGTCCGATTGGAGAAACAGCGGTGGATTTCGTGCTGCTTCGCAACCTGTGAACGAACGTCCAGGACATTCTCGTCGCTTCGATCGACAAGCTGCAGGACCTGAAAATCTAATGGAGTCAGGTAGGACCCGGAAATCCAGTCGTAGATGGGACGCCTGTTTCTGGGGAGACAGCGGCAACAGCGGTCGACAGACCGTGGAGGCTACAGAGCACGCGGCGTGGACGTCGCAGAGGATATTTCGAAACGGAGCCGACCGTAGATGTTTCCGATGTGATCAGCTCGGCCATTTGGCAAGAGATTGTCGCTTGTCTCCAGCTCATTCAATGGCGATTGGACTGGCGAGATTTGTTGCTCAACTATTACATATCCGGATGGAAAAGATGGCTTGTTGATCCCGGTGAAATTGGGGACAGAGAAATCTCAGCATTGTTAGATTCGGAAGTGACCTTTGTATTGTGAGACGAGACTGTCTTAATGAACAATGCCTTAGAGACTGTGAGACTGTAAAAATACGCTGTGTACATGGTGATGTTAACGATTATCAGACTTTACTTCTTCCTTTAACTTATAGGGGGCGCCACTTTAAGATTTGGTCTGCCGTTTCGGACTCGTGCCCTTGGCCACTGATTAATAAATGTAAGGGACCAGTAGTCCAGTCCACTAATGAACTTGGTGGGGGGGGGAGAAGAAGAAGAAATCCAAGACGAAGAACTGGTAGCGGCCGGGGAAAATCTAGAGCCCAACTTAGATATTGAACCCGATCTCTCCAGCGAGACGGAGGAGGTCACCCCCGACAATCTTCCAGAATGGGCTGCTCCTTCTACATCTTCCCAGATTGCAAACGCCCAAACACAAACCGAGTGTTAACGAACAATCAGATTTTGTGCGTTTGCAGCATACTGATAGCTCATTAGAATATGCATTTAAACAGGCTCGCCCTGCTAATGACTCTTATTACCAAGAGCGTAATTCCGGGGGTGTGAAAACCCCACACTTTATAGAAAAGGACGGTTGCCTTTTCAGAGTGATCTCAGATCATTTGGAGGGGGAATTTATTGAACAACTGGTGGTACCTGAAGCACATAGGGAAACTGTTTTGCATCTGGCACATTCACACATCTTGGGCACCTCGGTGCCGACAAAACTAGAGACCGGTTATCAAAACGATTTTATTGGCTTAATATGGGAAAAGATGTTGAACGATTTTGTACTTCATGTCCAGACTGCCAGATCGTCTCTGCTTATAAGCCTCCTCGGGCTCCCCTTTGTCCTATGCCCATATTGGAAGTTCCCTTTCAGCGTGTGGGATTAGATATTGTGGGACCATTACCTAAGACTAAGGATGGGTACCAATATTTGCTGGTGTTGGTTGATTATGCGACACGATATCCAGAAATGATCGCTGAAAAGGCCAACTCTTGGCTGTAGCCAAAGCACTATGTGAAACTTTTACTCGTATTGGTATCCCTAGAGAAATCTTAACTGATCAGGCACACCTTTCACTTCTCGCGTGATGAAACAATTGTGTGACAGCTTTGCTATTAAGAAATTGAGTACTACTGTTTACCATCCTCAAACGAATGGTTTAACCGGCGATTTAACAAAACATTAAAACAGATGATCAGGCGAGTTGCTCATAATGATCCCACAACATGGAACACTGTCCTACCGTTTGTTTTGTACGCGGTGCGAGAATCACCACAGGCGTCCACTGGCTTGAGGCCCTTCGAGTTGTTATCGGCAGGCGGCGAGGCATCCTGGATGTGGTGCGTGAGGAATGGATAGGAAACGAGAGAGCAGCTAAGGGTCCAAGCTTTGCAGATCGACTAATTTCGTTGCAAGACAGAATTTCTATGCTTTCCTCTATTGCTGTGGAACACCAACAACGAGAACAGGAAACTCAGAAGCGTCTTTACGATAGGCAGCAAGCTCCGTGAGTTCAAACCTGGCGATCGTGTTTTGGTACTGGTTCCCTCGGATCCACACAAATTCTTAGCTAAATGGCAGGGGCCCGCCATTATTGAGGAGCGTATGAGTCCGTAAATTACAAGGTTAGAATACCGGCGGCGCAAACCATTCCAGATTTTACACATTAACCTCTTGAAGGAATGGCACGACCGACAAGAGGTTAACACTTCCTTGGCTGCTGTTTCTCAGTCCGATGTTACCATTGGTAACGATCTTACTGACACGCAAAAGACAGAACTGTTATCTTTGATAGAACGGAACACTGATGTCTTTTCAGATTTACCAGGCAAGACTAACATTACAAAACATAAAATTACCACTGCACCTGATGTTCGCGTACAGATGCGGCCGTTCCGGATACCGGAAGCGCGGCGAAATATTGTGCGCGAAGAGGTAAAAAAGATGCTGACACTGGGTGTAATTCGTGAAAGTAAAAGTGACTGGTGCAGCCCAGTCGTATTAGTCCCAAAGCAAGACGGTTCGGTTCGGTTCTGTATCGATTTCAGACGCTTGAATAAGGTCTCTAAATTGATGCTTATCCCATGCCCCGTGTCGATGAACTGTTGGAAAAACTGGGTCAGGCGAGCTATATCTCCACGCTAGATCTCACGAAAGGCTATTGGCAGGTGCCTTTAGAGGCTAGCAGTTGTGAGAAAACGGCATTTGCGACTCCTGACGGACTCTATGAATTTACAAGACTCCCGTTTGGTCTTCACGGGCACCTCTAACTTTTCAGCGTATGATGGATCAGATCCTACGTCCTCACTCTGAATATGCTGGGGCATACCTTGACGATGTCGTGATTTTTAGCAATGATTGGAAAACACACTTAGAGCGGCTTCAAGCCGTTCTTGAAAGCTTGAGACAGGCTGGCCTTACTGCTAACCCCAAGAAAAGTAAACTAGGCATGTCCGAGACTCATTACTTAGGCTATTCTATGGGCAAGGGTTTACTTAGGCCACAATTAAGGAAAATAGAAGAAATGCTTGTTTACCCGAGACCTGAGACACAGAAACAAGTACGCGCCTTTCTGGGACTCGCTGGTTACTACAGAAAATTCATTCCAAATTTTGCACATAGAGCTGCTCCTCTTACAGAACTTACTAGAGGCAGAAAAAACCGACCTGTCCTGTGGACAGAAAATTGCTAACGTTCTTTCAACGATTTAAAAAAAGCATTGTCTTCTTACCCGGTTCTAAGGAACCCGGATTTCACAAAAGATTTTATCTTGCAAACAGACGCAAGTGCATTTGGTGTGGGCAGTCCTGTCACAAATTTTTGATGGAGAAGAACATCCAATCACATATTTGAGTAGGAAATTACTTCCTAGGGAACGCAATTATTCTACAATTGAGAAAGAATGCTTGGCAATTAAGTGGGCTGTGGAAGCGCTTCGCTATTACTTGTGGGGACGAAACTTCACTTTGGTAACTGATCATGCTCCACTCCAGTGGTTGTACCGACAGAAAGATACAAACTCTCGTCTAATGAGATGGTTTCTGGGTTTACAACCTTACAGTTTCACAGTAAAGCACCGACCAGGTTCTGAACACGTCAACGCAGACGTGTTATCACGACTAAATGAACCTAGTACAGAGAGTCGCTTGATTCACAGGAATGTGAATAAAGCTGAGGGGGAGGGTGTAAGCTGGAGGGCTGATCGCACCCCAAATAGAGACAGACGCCCCTGGGAAAACCACAAACCCTGAAACACTGACTACACATTGCTCCTTATCCTTGCACTATAACGCGTAATACAAGCCTCGCGCGGTACTCCGCCGACTTATAAGCCTTGCGCAGCGCCTGTCAGTTTGGGAATTGATTGTTTGCTTTTATCTCTCTCTGCTCCTAGCGGAACTGTTATATCTGACTTGTCATGGAGCACGTTTAAGCTCATGTGTTTGCGGTGTCTGAATAAAAATCCTTCTTTTTTCTACGACCTTCTGTGTCTGTGCAAATCTGTGACCCAAGCGTGACAAGGTAGATATGATATTTGGAATAACTCATTTTATGACCTGTATAATACATTTCAGAAAACATTGTGGCATTGATGCAACATTATTCATATTCATTCACATGCCTTCTTGTGCTTGTAATCAATGGGCGCGTTATTTTTTTTTTTTTCTGTGATCTTCCCCAGTCTCCACATTTTGGTGCATGATGGTGATTCTTTTGTACTCCAGGACATGCAGAGGGAAGAATAGTATAGAGAGGTCAGCTCTGCGCTATATGCAATCATCAAATTCAAATGTTAACAGTTTCCACACAGCCAAGGAATATCCTTTATACATTTACGACATGTGTACCTGTTGCAACGTACACACTTCTCTCTATGTTGTGGTTCCTATTACATTGAAGGGGCGTCTGACACTGACTCAATTTGCTTTCCTGGGAGAAGTGGCTGTCTTGGAACAGAAGCTTGTCAATGTTGCATCATCTTTTTCTATTTCCATCGCCTTTTCTTGTACGAAGCGACAACAAAGCTACTCCGCAAGGTGAGCCATGAACACTCTTCCTCAGTGGACCCCATGCATGCCTTGTGCAGCACATGTGCGTTGATCGCCACCAGGTCAAGCATGTTAAAGCACAAGGAACTGGCCACTCGCGTGCTCCTGCTTGCACTGAATAAGCACATGCCTTCTGGTGCATGATGTCAACACAGCACCGGGGAAAAAAAGAAAGACAAATACTGTACTCATTTTGAGATTATATACTGTTTTGGTATCCTGTATACTGTTACTGTATTAATATATTTGTTATTATTGTTCATTTCATATTATTATTATTAATCATTACTATTATTATTATTTATGCCATTATTATACTTCTGAGATTTAATCAAAATATAATTTTTCATGGTGAAAAAAATGCAATGCTTTATACAGTTTTTTTAGAATTAAATGCAATGCTACAGGGGTCAAAGAGTGAGTTACTGCATTTTTGTAACAGTAAATCAAAGACAAAAATGGCAGTGATAATAGAACACAATTATATTTATTATGAGACTACATTAAATACAAACTTCTTAACAGAACTTTAAAATAACACAGTTATAAATATAACCCAGAAGTTATTGTGGTAGGCTCAACAGCTTTCACAGACTGTTATTTATACACTATTTGAATTAGAATCTGTTTCAATTGATGTTTTTTTCGTAGTTACTGGTTATGGAGGGTCTATGACTAACTGAGTTTGATTTTTTTTTAAATATAACATTTTTGAAAGAAATGCCTGATGAAGAGTTTAAATTTGTGTTGAAAGACTCAAGGTACAATTGTTGGCTTTTTTTCCACGATGGAAAAAAGGTTTAGAACTCTGTTGATAAAATAAAATGTCAGAGTAATATTCAAAAATTGTAATGCACAAATAATACAGTGATTACAGACACTGGGTATATATTTGCTTACATAGTGTTTTTACATTATTTACCTTTTTTTGTATTTATTTATTTTACCTTATATTCATTTCATGAACTTTCATAGTGCAGTTACCCTCAAGCAACAGAAGAAGTGAGCTTCATTTCAGAGTTCTTCAAATTGCCCTTAAAGCTATTTACTTACCTGTATTGGGGAAAATATAATCCCTGCATTAAAGGCTAGTGAGGTACAGTCACACGACATGTTGTGAAAAATAAGTTTCCATCAGTTAATGTAACTTAGTCTTCAAATTATTAAAACAACCTTCAGCTTCCCTGAAGCCTACAAAAATGTATCAATCAGCACTGGCAGCAAGCAACCAGTTATCCCATCCCCCACCGATTCAGCTAAAGTTGTCTCCGGTCAAGTCTGTATAGCTGGAAGTTAGGTGTCCGGAATTGTATAGGGTAAATAATATATCGTTATTTGGAATACATATATTTTATTTGTTGTGTTCCATGTCTACAACGATCTGGGTAAATGTATGATGATAGGAAATGCGAGGCAAGAAATGTTGAACACATAACTAAAACAGAAACTTTTTTCATGTTGATGAAATTGATGTGAAATGTATAATGTGTGAAGACTAAAGTTCAAATATCAAATAGTTTCACAAAAGGTACAATAAAACAAGTGCGCATTTAATCTATACTAATAAAAGGCAAAGCCCTCACTGACTGACTCACTCACTCACTCATCACTAATTCTCCAACTTCTAGTGTAGGTAGAAGGCTGACATTTGGCAGGCTTATTCCTTACAGCTTAGTTACAAAAGTTAAGCAGGTTTCACTTCGAAATTCTGCACATGACGGTCATAACAGTCCATAACGGTCGACAACGTCCGCCATGTTAAACTTTCTTATTTATGGCACCATCTTCATGAAATTTGGTAGGCGGCTTCCCTGCGCTAACCGAAACCAATGTACGTACTTATTTCAGTGGTATGAGGCCACTATCGGCCGCCATATGGAACTTTCCAACGTCACTAATTCTCCAACTTCCCGTGTAGATAGAAGGCTGAAATTTGGCAGGCTCATTCCTTACAGCTTACTTACAAAAGTTAAGCAGGTTTCATTTCAAAATTGTACGCGTAACGGTCAACAACATCCGCCATGTTGAACTTTTTTTATTTATGGCACCATCTTCACGAAATTTGGTAGGCGGCTTCCCTGCGCTAACTGAAACCAATGTACGTACTTATTTTGGTGGTATGACGCCACTGTCGGCCGCCATATTGAACTTTCCAACAGTCTTTTGTTACTTATGGGCCCATCTTCAAGAAATTTGGTACGCGGGTTCCCAACGCTAACTGAATCCTACTTACGTACATATATACGTCCATAGCCTGCAGCTCGGTCACCGTGTGAGGCAGCGTTGGGTCCCCCATCCCAACGCCTCCCACGTTGTTGGCTGCCTGCCTATATAAGACTGCCCGTCGCTCCGGCCTCTACATTCCCTTCCTTGCTTCGCCACGGGATTTACGACTCCCTGCTGATAACTACAGCCTTTTTATTTAATCCACGGCTTCTCTGCTGTTTTATTGTTCATTTATTACGATTATAGTTATTGTATAGGTATTTTAAACTTACTTTACATTGTTCAGGTACCCATTTCCTTTATCATTCCAACCGTACCCCCATTAACATGTCTATCGAGGTGGTCACCATCGATCAAAGAACTGTCACTTACTGAGTGGTTTCCATGCCCGGAGATGGTACCTGCCTTTTCCATTCTCTTTGTTACATATTGCATGGCCATATCAGGCTCACTCTTGATATCCGGAGGAACATTGTGTCTTATGTATTGAATGACTGGGACAGGTTCAAGGTGTGGACTGATGACGGTACAGGAGATAATTATACTACACAGGAGCACTAGAAGAGTGAAATGCTTAAGCCCTTCACCTATGGTTCTGCATGTGAGTTGATGGCTGCTGCTGAATTGTTCGGTTGTCACTTTCAAGTGTACCTAAATGGCCAAATATTTTACACCTTTCGAAAATCGCCAATGCCTCTTAAACATCTTAGATTCACAGGTGACGATTTGAGTAGTGGACACTTTGATGTTTATGAATATTTAAACTCTCAAAAGCTGGATGCGAAATTATCCATGAAACCGGTTGTGTGCTTACAACGCTTGACAGATGCCGAATGTCACTTCAACACAATTCCTGCAAAAACTGCCGTGATTGAAACAAACCATGAAACTCGAACCGATTATGACAGCAGCAATCCAAGCTGTGAGATTTGAGACAAAATTACTGTTCACATGGCCAACTGTACATTGCATGCACAAGAGTAAGCTCAGCGCACAGCTTGGTCATATTACAACTGGAGGGCCGAACTCACAATGTGGTATACAAAGAGATACTTAACAAATAATTATTGTTATATTTTCCCTCAGTTTTAAAAGGTTTCATTTTCTTCTTAATAAAAATTTTAAAGCAGTACTTAACCGCTGCAAATTGCGGGTAATTTGCTAGTCAAGAATATAACCAAAGAAAAAGAAATTAATCAATTAACATGTTGCTGTCAATATGTAAAAACCAAAGCCTATTTATCAATCGTATGGGTGGGTTAATTGTAAGAACAGCTGCTTCTAAATCAAGAGGTTGTGGGTTCGATCCTGGGTCTTCCCCGCGTTTACCGTTTTGAGAAGTGAGCTGCTATTATTATTACTGTTATATAATAAAAAACATGCATTTGCTTTTAGTCTGTAACAGCCGTACTTGTAAAAGTTAGCGTTTCTTCATTCAGGTATTCTCCCAGTTACGTTCATGTGGTACAACAAACTTGCATCTCCCTTTCTGACTTGATGGCATTTATCTCCATTCTTTTCACAAGAGCAGAAATGGCCACAGTTGATATTGTGGTTGATGCCAGGTTAGAACTATTTGTTGTACTGGCAATCAAAGATACGATGTCCCGTGACCGCTATCAGACTATCATGTTGGATTTGCACCTAGACAGCAAGGACACCCGTTGAGAACGTGTGAAAAACGATAGATTTGCATGTGCAATGCTACTCCTTATTTGTTAATATAGAAAAGATTGTGCAGCGCACCTTAGAATCTGTCTGTAAAGAGTCACTGGTTTCAGATGAGTGAATATGTGAGAGTGGGTGTAGAAGAAAAGTCATGACAGAACCAAGTATATACCACTTTGTGCAAGCCACTATTAAAAGGAACAATAGCAAAGGTCTGAATTGGTAGACAAAGACCTGTAGATAACACTTTGCTGTGGGGCTGTATGGTGGTATTTAGGACACTGTAGCAGAGGGTTGATCAGACAGGAGAAAATCATGTGAAACACTGCTTTCTTTGTGTTGATGATGTGTATCAGGGAAGGGGGTGTGTTTACAGGTCACAACACAATTAAGAAAGGACAAAAATATGTTGAATGGCTGAATAAATGTAGTTTTGAACTATTATGATGACTGGAGTTCAGAATAGACAGAATAAACAGAGTTAAAATACCTAATGCTTTGTATTAGTCCCTATGCAAAAGTTAGACCTCATATATATCACTAAAAGATGCTGAGAAATTAGTTCACACATTTGTTTTCAGTCGACTAGATTAATGTAACGCAATCCTCTCAGGAATACCCAAAAATGACATAAATCGTTTTCAACTAGTGCAGAATGCAGCTACTAGAATCCTAACCAGGAAAAGAAAATCCGAGCACATTTCTCCAGTTTTGATGTCACTACACTGGTTACCTGTGTCATTCAGGATTGACTTTAAAATTCTGCTTATGGTTTATAAAACCTTAAATAATCTAGCCCCATCTTATACAGTTGTGTGAAAAACTATTTGCCCCCTTCCTGATTTCTTATTCTTTTGCATGTTTGTCACACAAAATGTTTCTGATCATCAAACACATTTAACCATTAGTCAAATATAACACAAGTAAACACAAAATGCAGTTTTTAAATAATGGTTTTTATTATTTAGGGAGAAAAAAAAACCAAACCTACATGGCCCTGTGTGAAAAAGTAATTGCCCCCTTGTTAAAAAATAACCTAACTGTGGTGTATCACACCTGAGTTCAATTTCCGTAGCCACCCCCAGGCCTGATTACTGCCACACCTGTTTTAATCCAGAAATCACTTAAATAGGAGCTGCCTGACACAGATAAGTAGACCAAAAGCACCTCAAAAGCTAGACATCATGCCAAGATCCAAAGAAATTCAGGAACAAATGAGAACAGAAGTAATTGAGATCTACCAGTATGGTAAAAGTTGTAAAGCCATTTCTAAAGCTTTGGGACTCCAGCAAACCACAGTGAGAGCCATTATCCACAAATGGCAAAAACATGGAACAGTGGTGAACCTTCCCAGGAGTGGCCGGCCGCCCAAAATTACCCCAAGAGCGCAGAGACGACTCACCCGAGAGGTCACAAAGACCCCAGGACAACGTCTAAAGAACTGCAGGCCTCACTTGCCTCAATTAAGGTCAGTGTTCACGACTCCACCATAAGAAAGAGACTGGGCAAAAACGGCCTGCATGGCAGATTTCCAAGACGCAAACCACTGTTAAGCAAAAGAACATTAGGGCTTGTCTCAATTTTGCTAAGAAACATCTCAATGATTGCCAAGACTTTTGGGAAAATACCTTGTGGACTGATGAGACAAAAGTTGAACTTTTTGGAAGGCAAATGTCCCATTACATCTGGCGTAAAAGGAACACAGCATTTCAGAAAAAGAACATCATACCAACAGTAAAATATGGTGGTGGTAGTGTGATGGTCTGGGGTTGTTTTGCTGCTTCAGGACCTGGAAGGCTTGCTATGATAGATGGAACCATGAATTCTACTGTCTACCAAACAATCCTGAAGGAGAATGTCCAGCAATCTGTTCATCAACTCAAGCTGAAGCGATCTTGGGTGCTGCAACAGGACAATGACCCAAAACACACCAGCAAATCCACCTCTGAATGGCTGAAGAAAACAAAATGAAGACTTTGGAGTGGCCTAGTCAAAGTCCTGACCTGAATCCAATTGAGATGCTATGGCATGACCTTAAAAAGACGGTTCAGGCTAGAAAACCCTCAAATAAAGCTGAATTACAACACTTCTGCAGAGATGAGTGGGGCAAAATTCCTCCAGAGTGCTGTAAAAGACTCATTGCAAGTTATCGCAAACGCTTGATTGCAGTTATTGCTGCTAAGGGTGGCCCAACCAGTTATTAGGTTCAGGGGGCAATTACTTTTTCACACAGGGCCATGTAGGTTTGGATTTTTTTCTCCTAAATAATAAAACCATCATTTAAAAACTGCATTTTGTGTTTACTTGTGTTATATTTGACTAATGGTTAAATGTGTTTGATGATCAGAAACATTTTGTGTGACAAACATGCAAAAGAATAAGAAATCAGGAAGGGGGCAAATAGTTTTTCACACCACTGTATATCGGAATGTCTGACATCTCACATTCCAAATCGTAACCTCAGATCCTCAAATAAGTGTCTCCTTAGAATTCCAAGAGCAAAACTTAAAAGAAGTGGTGAAGCGGCCTTCTGCTGTTATGCACCTAAAATCTGGAATAGCCTGCCAATAGGAATTTGCCAGGCTAATGCAGTGGAGCACTTCAAAAAAACTGCTGAAACACATTATTTTAACATGGCCTTCTCATAACTTCACTGTAATTTAATCCTGATACTCTGTATATCCAATTCATTATAATAACTATTCATGGTGGTTCTAAAATCTGTACTAAACCCTACTCTCTCTTCTGTTTCTTTTTCCGGTGTCCTTCTACTTAAAGCACCGTGATGTTCCAACAGTGATGGATTAAAAGCCAGAAGTCTGCATGACCATCATCATCACGTCCTTCCGTGAGAACCCTAAATACAGAGAGGACAATTTCATTTATGTAAGGTAGAATGCCCAGATGGGACTGAGTGGTCTTGTGGCCTGGAACCCCTGCAGATTTTATTTTTTTCTCCAGCCATCTGGAGTTTTTTTTTGTTTTTTTTTTTTCCTGTCCTCCCTGGCCATCGGACCTTACTCTTTTTCTATTTTAACTAATGTTGTCTTATTTTAATTTCTTATTTTGTCTTTTATTTTCCTTCATTATGTAAAGCACCTTGAGCTACTTTTTTGTATGAAAATGTGCTATATAAATAAATGTTGTTGTTGTTATGAAGCAAAGTTGATCTATATTTACAATTTGCACAGCAAAACAACCTTGAGGGAGTAGTAGGAGTGACAAAAGAGAGATCTCAGTAGATTGGTTGATAAGTAAAAGAAAAACAATTTTACAGTGGCAGGCTATGACTGAACCAACAGTAAGAAAAATATTGCTGAGCATAATTCCAGACAAAGAAAAGGAGCCCTCATTAAGATTAGCGACGGGCAGTCCAATAAAGCAGGGAAAATTGCTAAATAAAACTGCTGTTGACATCTTGTGTGCCAGACACAGGAGTGGGAAAAACATAACATAGCAACCGAGCTTTAAATGGCCAAAATGAGGAACGTTTGATATCTTGGTGTGCCAGGAAATATGAATGATTCAAGTGGGAAGAAGCTAAAAAGACAGAGAGAGAAAGAAAATGAGGTTTTGAAATTAAGGATGGAGGAAAAGCGCTTTTAAGGAACTCTGATATAGAAAACACTAAAAGAAAAATGAGGTGACAAAAAAAATGTGTGTATACAGGCAGTCCCCCAGGTTGCGGACATCCGACCTACGACACACAGCTGTGATGCATGCGCCTCAGTAACTGCTGCTCTTTCATCTTTGGCCTAGGGACGCTGCAAGTGGTGGCTGGATGGAGGCGATTTTACTGCTTGCGCAGTGTAGTGTCTCTCGGGTGGATCCCAGCGGCAAGCAATTTCAATGCCTGCCCAACACACACGGCTGCCCCGTTCATTATCGGTGGGCAGCTGTTGATCCTGAAAGCGGTGACCCGGTTGTGGGGGGCGATTTCGCTGCTCGCACAGTGTGGTGTCCCTCAGACAGCTCCCAGCGGCAAGCGATTTCACTGCCCACCCACCACACACGGCTGCCTCGTTCAATCTCGGTGGGCGGCTGGTGATGCTATAAGCAGTGACCCGGTTGTCGCTGAATGGTGACCATTGACGGTGAAGGGGGAGGCGGGGGATAGCATTGTAGTGTACCTCGGATGGCTGCCTGTTGACTGGGGTCGGTGGTGGGCGATTCACTACACGCTTTTCGCCACTCTCAGTGGGCAGACACTTCAGGCAGCATACTGTAGTGGAGGTGACTGTGAGGTGGGCTGGTGATGTCGCTGGAGACTGCGACAAGACGTGATCTTTTCAAGAGAGATCTTTGAGAGACAGAGACACACTTTCACTTTCCGCAAGACGGGCAAGTCACATCATACTTACAACCTTTGGAAGCAAGTACCGTGATACACATGCAGAGCACGTTAGAGATAATGAAAGTAGGAAACGTCGAAAGTCTCAAGAAAATAAGAGTAAAGATCACATTAGTGCTAACAAACGAAAAATATTACTCAGTGAAATAATGGAACAGCAAAAAGAGAATGAATAGTGTTTGAGGTTGTATGGGGGAGAAGAGAGACAAGGCAGTGACTTTAAAATGTTTGAAATGCCGCACAAAATGCAGATCACACCACACAGTAGCAGCAGCAAGCCAGCAGCTGATTGAACAAAGAGGAGGTTAAAGAAAAACAAAAACAACTGTTATTTGCTTCCCATTGTATCACTATTAAAGAGGAGTGTCAGAGGAGCGAATGTATCTCCTTGGGCTGTGTTCAGCCCCCCTCCTCACAATGGTGTGTAGCGCTGGGGGATGATTAGGTGAGCGAAGCGCAAATCATGCGGCACGGAAGCAGCAGCAAGCCAGCATCTGATTGAGCAAAGAGGAGGTTAAAAATAAAAAAAACCCAACAACTGTTATTTGTTTCCCATTGTATCATCGTTTAAGAGGGAGGAGCGACTGCGTCTCCTTGGGGTGCTTTCAGCACACCTCTTCACAATGACACGTAGCACTTGGCATTTGAAAGGGTTGGCAAGCAAAGTGAGCAGGGGGTGAATATAATATAAAATTCAAATTAGTGGCCACCAGGGGGTGATCCAGCTGCCAAAACCTGACAGAGACCTACCCTAGGCACAAGTCTCTGTAACACACACATTTTTTATTCTGATGTGGGAAACACTGCCTAAGTTTTCCATCTGGCACAACACAGCACAGCAGTTTAATTTCTTCCTTCACTCTCACTCACACTCTGTCTTTCACCTCCACTACTCTTCCTCTGGCAAGCTTCATCCTTCTTCCACTCAACTCTGGCTCCCCAAATGAAGGCAGGTGGCTCCTTTTAAGGCTACCCCTGGGAGTACTCCTGGTGGCTCATTAGCAAGGTCTGGAAGCACTCTCAGGTGTGGTGAGAGCCCAATAATGTTCCATTCACTAGAGCATTATTAAATATTATTAAATATCAGTGAACTAAAAAAAACATCTTAATTGCTATACCATCTCCAATTTTCAATGAAATCCATCCGGGCATTTTTAAGACTTTGGGAAATTTAGTATTTCTACTCCTTAAATACTGATATATTGAAATGTCCTTTGTAAATGGATACCTATTGCCCTAGATGGTACCATTCTGCGAAATGTCAAAGAAAATAGTGTTTTTGTTCATGACTGAATCAATTTTGCTATATATACATATAGACTCCAAAACAGAAACCAGCAAATCCACCATTTTAGCCAGTAATATCTCAAAGTTCACACTCAATGAAGCATCATATTCTGCCTTATTTTCTCTGTTGTCCCATGGTCTGTAGTAAACGTCTCTCTCAGGAATATGGCCAGATTTATATGGTGATTATTTTGGGCAATGTGCATTGAAGTGAGAAAAAGAAGTGATGTTAATCAATCAGGTAATTACCAAATGTGCCTTTAGCAATGCCAGTAACTAAATAAATAATTTGGTAATGGTTCCCCTTTATTTCTTTACCTTTCTCTGTTGCATGGGATTCCGACCATTTGTAACACGAAAGTAAGTTTAATGTCACTGTGTTCTGGGCAAGAAATTGTTTTATGGATTCGTTTACATGTGCAGGCCAAGTTTGGCATCCAGGGGCTAGTCAGCATTTGGAAACTGCTAGCATTTGGAGAACGAGGGGGACAACTGTGAGGGTAGGCATTGTGCTATTCCTGTATTTTGGAGATGGGATTGAGTCCTTTCCTTTCCTTGTTTGGAGACCAGAGAGGGGCTTGCACGTGGAGCTGACAGTATAAATATGTGGGTAAGCAGTCAAACACTTTGAAGCCGATTGATGGATGATGTCATCCTTCCGGAAAATCCTTTCAGCAGTGACGAAAATGACAACCCATACACGTCTGTTATGCTACGTAAATCATCATTAAAGAAAGCTGTTATTTTTCTCTTATGTGATTTTTAACGCCGTATCACTATGGGAGGGATATCGCCTTTTACATTATATCTATATAGTTTCTGGTTACTTAAAACGCCGCAATTTGAAAGGACTTATTCCAACTAGGGAGCAATTGCCCTAAAGGAAACACCATTAGACACACTCATTTTTAGGAACAGAATGGTGAAATTTATTGATAAACTCGATAATTATACAAGTATAATAACTGCATATATTTCAATATAGAAGACAGTAAGCAAGACAGATGAGACAGACGCATACATGATACAGAAGAGGCTGGCTGTTTACTGCCTATTTACAGTTCTAATTTATCAGATTAACAGTGAATAGATTAACAGATTTATGATACCAACTCATAAGGATGATGTCCGATGTTATGTGGAACTGTGCATTGTAACTCCAGGTCTGAGCGGAAAACTCACCTTGTGTTGGAGTGCTCTCTGGGTTTTTGCTACACGGTTCTTTGTGATATTAGGTTCTTTGCTCTGTCCTCTGGACCTTTATAGGGAAAAATGTTAATCTTTTCGCACTAGAGTGTAACTGCTTAAGTTCCCTTCTCGAAGTAATGTTGCTTCTCAGGGCTCAGTCATTGGGACAGAAAATGGTTTGGCTGAGTGGGTCTTCGCTATTGTTCATTGTGCCCATATCCAAGGCTCTATGGATAGTAACATTTAGTACAAATACAGTTTGTGATTTATTTGCTCTGCAAAGCGTGGGTTGCATCTCAACCCAAAGTAAGCAGCTCATCATCTTTTACACCCTCGAAAACATAGCAGATGAGATGAATAACTCAATTTTTGAGGGAAGATGTACACTCTGGTGATTGCATCAAGGTCCCTTCCATGTTCACATCCAGTGCCTGTTTATTGGTGCATTACTGTATTTTGTCCATGATATCCAGCCAACATTTCAACATGCACAGACAACCCTAAAATAGATATGCTCCCGAGTGCATATTCGCCTGAAAAACACTCTGAAGAGGTGTCAACTCAACTGTAATTTACACCATTGCTATCAGAAAAAGTACAGGGAAGTAAGGGGAGCAGGTGGATTTTTGCATCCCTGTTAAATCTCCTATCTTAACAGGCCTAGTGTGCCTTTAAAGGCCTAGCTAAATGGTCAATTACAGCTTTGTCCTACATTAGATTATGAATATTCAGAAAGGCATTTTTAAGCCATACATCGTTGCATGTGGTAGTTGCTAGTCAGTCAGTAAAAGCTTGTGAACATGCACAAAGTTTAAAGAAGATTTGAGATTGATTAAGAAACTTGGAGTGGTATGTAACGTGTGGATGGTTTTACACATCAGAATTTTTTTTGTGTGCACCCTGTGTTTGACTTTTGAGAGTTATCAGAATATTAGTATGGAATCTAAGCCATGTTTTATATATTAGGCCCCTGGTCTTTACTATTTGGGAATCTGCAAAGGAACTCCTTCCTATAACATCTTTGTGCTCTTACGAACACCCTGTCGTCAATATAACAGCCTTATTCAGTTTACTTTCCGTTAAATACAGTCCACGTAATTTTGCCAATGTGACATAAATCAAAGAAAAAATTGTTAGCAACTAATTTAAATTTGTTCATTAGTTTTGACATAAATAGGTACACTGTACAACAAAAACATTACCTAACAGTGATGGTGTGTCTGTAGCTTGGAAGTAGCTTCTCCATGTTCAGGAATCTGGTAATCTCCTCCAGAATGAGCCTGACATCGGCATTTAAACTGTCCAAAGTGCGAACTTGATTGTTTATACTGACAGCAGGTGTCACCGAGTTGGCAAGGGCATCAATCAGTTCGGCACGATAATAATTATCGGAAAACTGAAAAAATAAACAAAAAGAAAGTAAACAGGAAAAGAATTGATAATGATATTTAATTAGTCCGATACAATATTTTATAATAAGAATATGCCACTTAGGTGTCAGGATTGGACAGACTAGCGTCACTGACAAACCCAGAACCTAAAAAACTATCTTTGCAAAGTTTAAGTATATCTTTGTTTTATTCAATTTTCATTGTTGTCTTTTTGCTTTAAATAAGCACTCACTTGCCACATTATTATATATACTTATTTAGCATCAGGTAAGACCCACTTTTGCCCCCAAGGAACCTGAGTTTTTCAAGGCATGGATTCAGCAAGTTATTGGAAGAATTAATTATGGATTTGGCACCATTTGATTCAATTAAGCAGTTCATCCGCATAGTTCGCACACACAATCATATAATGAACATCCTGTTGCACCTCTTCATGAAGATAATCAAGAGACTTGAGATGATGCATACTTTCTGATGTTGCACATTACTCTGCTGTTAGAATCCAATTTAAATAGCCTGTTACCATAAAGTGTTGTGTATGGTTAACAAAATGCCGTGGCAAATCATGGTTCATTCAACATATCTTAATTGGAAATAAAAGACCTAATTTGTAAAGAAAACAAACACTTTCTTATTAAACTACAATCAGCAGCTTATACCAGTGACATAACGTGGGGTGGATTCATGCTGTTTTCAACAGTTCTGACCCCAGCATCTGCATTAAACATGAGAAATGGAGATTTGTCAGACTAAGTTACTTTTTACCTATTCTTCAGATGTCCAGTTTGGTGCTGATATTTTCACAGTAGCCTTGCTGTTCCAATCTTAGCCTATAAATGAGTGGAACCTAACACTTTCTGCAGCTTTAGCCCATCCACTTCAAGGTATGACACGTTACACATTCAAAGATATCCAACTGCCCACCAATGTTGTAAAGTCTCTCCAGTGCTGTCAAAACCATCCTGCCATCCCTGTTAAGGGGTAAGCTCAGAGGTATGCAGGGTGAAGAGTCTAAGGTGTCCTGCATAATGGACTTTCTGCAAAATTCTTTGGATAATTTTTGTATTGTCAGGGACCTGCAATGATTTTGTATTAAAACAATTACTATTTACTATATGTAATATGCAAACAGTGTAGTGCCTGTTTATATCAAAAATTCGGATCCACCTCACTTATTTCTTCTCATATTAGAAAAATGCAGAACTCTACCATTAAACAATTTTCTGTATTTTATTGAATGGGCCTGTGAAGTAAAGAAAAATGTCACACAGTGTTTATTAATGTTTTATATTTAGTGCATCTGAATTGCTACTAAGCAAATTGAAATAGTTTAATTCAGTGATGATAATGATAGAATTTTAATAGTTTACTGCATTCATTTGACCTGATGTGACTCCAAATAATATAACTGTATCTGTGGAGCTTACAACTTTGTTGATCATTGGTGCTCATGAAGCTAAACAGATGTAATAGCAAAAGATCAGAGATAGAAGAGGGGCGTCCTGGTTTGATTCAGGAAGTGAGGACTATGGCAACCACTGCCTGAAATACTGTATCTCTATCTAACGTGCATTCAATGGCAAACGAAGTCGAATATGTACTACAGTGGACTTTTCTATTTTACCTGCTCTCTGCTTTACTGAAACATTGATAAATGATTCTATTCCTGACTCTGCATTAGACTTCACACTAATTTCACACTATACCGAGATCACCACGTTACTGAACTGTGCAACAAAACAAAGAGCGGAGGAATATGTTTCTACATTAATCAAGGCTGATGCAACAATGCGACAGTTCTTTTTAAGTCATGCTCATCTGACCTAGCATTGCTTATTATAAACTGTAAGCTGTTGTATTTACCACACAAGTGTTCCTCAGTAATTCTAGCCGGTGTTTAAATTTGCCCACACGACAATGTTCACTAAGTACACTGGTGACTTGGTTATTTAATCACTGAGATTGAAAAACACAACCTGAACCTGCAAATCATTAGGTAATTGTAACTATGTCAGTTTTAATCAGGTCCTTACTAAATATTAACAGGAAATAAAATGCCATACTAGAGATAGAAATATTCGAGATCACTCTTGCATTCCAACAAAAAGAACTGTGAAGTTTAGCAAATACAAGCCTTGATTCAACCAAGAGCTCAAACAGCTGAGCCATGAAAAAGAGGGTACTTTCAGGTCTGGCAATCATGAGGAATAAAGGAACACCAAATATATAATGGAGAAAGAGATCAAAGGTGCAAAAAGAAAGTACTCAGATAAGCAGCAGGAACAATTGTCTGAAAATAACAGTGCATCAGTCTGGAGAGACCTTAAACAAATCACTACCTACAAAAAACAAACATCAAAAAGTTATGATGATCCCAGTCTGGCTTATCAGTTAAATCAGTTTTATGGTGGCTTTGAAAGACAATGGGAGATAAATCTACATGATGTCTCACTTTTACTACTGTATAGTATTGATCTTCTCAGTTTCCCCCTCCTGTCATTAATGCTAAAGACGCCTACAGCTTATGCTTAAGCACTAAAAGGCATCAGAGCTAACCAGCGAAATTAGTAGAATAGTTTAAGAACATGCCAGGTGTCCAAGTGAAGCTCTTCATTGGAAAAGACGGGCTTTGTATTCAGAGCTCAACCTCTTACAAACCAAAGACACTGAACAACTCATTTTTAAATCAAGACATCATTACTATGAACACGGAGAGAAACCTAATAAGCTCTTAGCTCAACAAATCCACAAGCAAGAAGTTCATAATGCAATCCCAGCAATCACCAACATGAACGGAGATAAAATCAGTGACCATAAAAAAATAATGCAAACATTTAAAAACTACAATAAATCCTTATATTAGACTGAGTTCAAAGAAGACAAAACACAATCTAATGCATTTCTGGATACATTACAGATACATCAAATAGATACTTTTATTGCAGAGGAATTGGATAAACATCTGGTGCTATCAGAATTACTAGATGTTATAAAGTCACTTCAGAGCAGGAAAGCAGCAAGCCCTGATGGCTACCCTGTCGAATTTTATAAGAAATTATCTAATCAGCTAGCTCCCCTCTTATTAGCAACATTAACAGATGCTAGAGGCAATCAAATTCTTCCTCAAACTATTCGCCAAACAATCACCGTTTTTCCTAAACAAAATAAGGACTTATTACAATGTGCATCATATAGACCAACTAGCAAAATACCCGCGCTTCGCAGCGGAGAGGTAGTGTGTTAAAGAAGTTATGAAAAAGGAAAGGAAACATTTTAAAAATAACATAACCTGATTGTCAATGTAATTGCTTTGCCACTGTTATGAATGTTGCTGTCATCAAGGATTTGATTATCACTATTTCTTTCAATCAGGTTCGTATTTGGAGGATGTGTTGTGTGTTATGAAGTTACATTTCGTGTTTGTCAACCGTTGTAAAGATAACAGGTTTCATTCATCGAAGTGTTCACTATGCAAATCGCTACTCGTGAATGTCAGATGTTTAACAGGCATTCCTGGTATTAACTTGTGCTAAACGTACCATGGTGTGACGTACGGGGAGCCAACTGTAAAAAGGCAAGGAGGCGCGTATTTTAAGACAGCGAAGGAGAGGAAAAGTGAGAAGGAAAACTGTTTAAATAGAGACCTAGGAAGGTGCATGGAAAGAAGCAGCAAGCGGTAAAGCAAGGAAGATTTCATAATAAGGACGGTTCGGTGCACGTAGAAGGTGTAACAATAAGATTGTTAAGCCTTATGATAATGTTCCCGCACGGAGGATTTGGAGAGATGCACTGGGAGAAGTATAATCTGAACATCTCTACAGTTTCATTTATTTTCGGGTTGTAATGTTCATCAAATTTACATATCATCTGGTCCAGTGGCAGACCGTGCATCTCACACCTAGCCTTCAGTAGTGCTCCGTCTGAATCAACCCGCCCCTCAAAAACTAATTTATGGTTATAAAAAACAATCTTAATATCCAGAAATAAAGTATAAAGAGCCACTGCATCGCAGATAGATAACTCCTGTAGCCACAATAAATTTCTTTATTGAATAGAGAAACCAGGGGTAAACAAGTTCCTTTCTACTGCAGCTACAGCCACGACACGCATAAAAAACATCAATAATAACTCATAAACTTGTAATATTATTTAGGAAAATCGCAACATTTTACTCACCAAAAATTCTGATTATTTCAAAACAGTTTCAATTACTCTGTCATACAGATTATCCATGTGCTTCAGTTCCATCAAAAAGTCCCTTTCTATTGCCATCAAAGCTAATGCTGACCTGCCCTGTCGTATTTCTGGCATAAGTTTTATTTCGCTTTAGGGCTGAAAATGTCCGCTCAACAGAAGCAGTATACATGGGAATGGTCACCACCAAATATATCAATGTGAACAGCTGCCCCATGCCCTCATTCAGATTTTTCTGATGAAGGAAGTCAAGGAGATCAGTGGGAGACTTTCCTGCAAAATCATCCATGGCATACATTACAGTCAGTTCTGTTTTTAGCCGAGACAGATCAAAAACTGCTCCGTGGTTCTTGTGTTAAACTGGAGAAGGCTGCATGCGGGAAATTTTTCTCGTATTCCCGAAACTTCTGGGGGTCGAGGAGCATGACAAACATCAGTTTTTCATGGTCTTGAAATCTGGTCTGTGTCTGGCAAATAATATTGTCCAGAATCCTGCCATGGAGTTGGCGGTAGTGCGCGGAGCACCTGCGGTGCGTTCAGTGACCTCGTAGAGTTCCTCATATCGGCTTCTATTGAATCAATGGGTCTGAATACGGTGACATTGCCGTACACCTGCTAGAGGGTCCTTCTAACACCAACTCAAAATCTGATTGGTTGAAGCAACAGTTTAATCGACATTTATTCTGTGTTAGAGGGCCTGCAGAATGGATTGTGAAGGCCACTCTGCCTGGCAACAAATGATGGCTGAAATGTGATTGGGTGATTGGTTAAATGCTTTAATACGAAAATACAGGTCTGGAAGCAGCACAACCATCGGAAAAGCTATGAAAGGAAGCGGACAGACTATTTGGAATTATTTAATAAGTATTCATTGACAAAATATAATTAACATCAGTTTGTGATTCAGATATTATTTTAGGCCAGCAGAGAAGGCATGACTTTGCCAGGTCTTTAGCATTGAGGCTTTATACCCTGCGTCTTCTCATTAAACTTGTATCTCGCAAATATCTTGTGCGATCTTGCGATGTCCATGGCTTTATTTAATTTTAGCTCAGACTCGGCACTTAAAGTTTCTCTCACACTTTCGCTGAGGGAGGGTTTCCGCAGTAGCTGCACTAATGAATATGCTAAGCACAGTCCTTCACCCGTGAATATATACCTTATATGGGCAGGCACTCAATTACGTGGAAGGCGTGATGATGCGAGACGCAACTCCGCCTCACACGGCGACCAAGCTGCAGGTTATTGCAGTATATGGACGAAAGTAGGTTCCAGTTATGACCACTACGCGTAGAATTTCGAAATGAAACCTGCCTAACTTTTGTAAGTAAGGTGTAAGGAATGAGCCTGCCAAATTTCAGCCTTCCACCTACACGGGAAGTTGGAGAATTAGTGATGAGTGAGTGAGTGCTTTGCCTTTTATTAGTATAGATTTCACTTCTGAATAATGATGTTAAGATACTATATAAGGTCCTAGCTAGAAGGATGAAGAAAGTGCTGCCTTCAGTAATATCTCAAGATCAAACTGGATTTATTAAAGGCCGACACTTAGCTTCCAATCTTCAACGCCTGTTTAATGTAATATATTCACCTGCAAAGTCAAACACCCAGGAGATATTATTATCGTTGGATGCAGAAAAAGCATTTAATATGATTGAATGGAACTCTCTTTTCACTACATTAGAGAAATTTGGGTTTGGCCTGAAGATATGTGAATCGTTCAAACTACTGTATACCAATCCAGAAGCTTCAGTTTGTATTAACAACATTTGTTCAGAATACTTTAAACTAGAACGTGGTACCAGACAAGGATGTCCCTTGTCACCACTGCTATTAGCAATTGCCACTGAACCACTGGCAGTTCACTGTCAAAATGCTAATCAGATAAAGGGGATTATCAGAGAAGGTCATGAACAGAAAATTATAGATGCAGATGATATGGTTTTGCATATATCTGACCCACAAAATACTGTGTCTGCAGTCTTAACAGCACTTAAAACATTTCAAAAGATCTCTGGTCTCAGAATTAATTTGAATAAAAGTGTGATCTTTCTAGTGAATTCTCAAGCATACAATATTAGATTGGACACCTTCCCTTTTATTATTGCAGATCAGTTTAAATACCTAGGGGTAAATATCACAATTAAACATAAAGCTCTTTATCAACAAAATGTCGCCGTCTGTATGGAAAAAATTAAGAAAGACTTGCATAGATGGTCAATCCTTCATCTGAGTCTAGCTGGAAGAATTAATGTTGTTAAGATGAATATCCTTCTTAAGGTTTTCTTTTTATTTGAAAACATTCCAATATACATCAATAAATCATTCTTTAAGCAATTAGATTCAACCATAACCTCACTTATTTGGTAACTTAAAACATCCACGTATCCAAAAAGCGACTATACAAAAACCTAAGGCAGAAGGTAGCTTGGCTCTACATAACTTTCAGTTTTATTACCGGGCAGCAAAAATACAAGCTATAAAAACCCCATCTCCCACTTTCCTCTATGCTGGAAAGAATATTGTTCAGTTTAGAGCACTCAGACAGCATTTTCTGCAATATATAAAAATTATTTTACAGTCCCTCCCTTTCAAAGATCCAAGGGGACAATGGGAAAAGGATCTCTCACTCAACATTTCAGAAAAGGAGTGGAAGGTAGCAATGCAGAGAATTCATTCAAGCTTCATATGCGCAAAGCATACAACTATAAACTCAAAAATTATATAAAATTGTCCAAAATGTTTCCAGGGCAAGATCCAACCTGCGAACGCTGCAATCAAGTTCCAGCCTCACTGGGTCGCATGTTTTGAGCCTGCACCAAATTAACATCATTCTGGACAAAAAAAATTTAAGTGCCTTTCAGACAGCCTTGGTGTCACAATCCCCGCTAACAGCTGTGTTTGATGTTCTTCCAGATGGGCTTAAAGTGGAGAAGGACAAACAAACTGTGATTGCCTTCACTACGCTATTGGGACGCAGACTTATTTTACTAAACTGGAAGAGTCCTAACTCTCCTCTTTTAAGTCAGTGGGTAACTGATGTTTTACATTATTTGAAATTGGAAAAATTCAAATTCTCAGTTAGAGGATCTGTACAGAACTTTTTCAAAACCTGGCAGGATCTAATCAATAATATTTTAGAATAAGCTCTTAAAGCACTGAGGAAGTAGATTTTCTTCCCATTTCTTTTTCTTCTCCATTTATATTTATCTGCCAATTAATCTAATTAGCTTTAAGTTTTATTCCATTGGCCATGCTCTCTTTCTCAGGGGTGGGGGGTTGATTTGTTTTCAATCCTATTTTTTGTAAAAGTTTAAAAAGCTGCAGGCCTGGACCTTATTTCTCCCTCCACACTTGGGCACTGTCCAGATAAATTGTCTACCTATTTCCAGATATTTTCAACTAATCTCTGGATCAATGCACCTTTCCTGCCGGCTTCAAGACCTCCACCATCATCATTCCAGTAGCAAAAAAATCAAAGATCACATGGCTAAATGACTACAGCTTTCACCTCTGTGGTAATGAAGACCATTCAATGCCTTAAATCTGAATTACTTCCAGAAAGCTACAAAAGACTTCCTGTAACCATTTCAGTTTGCATACAGAGCCAATTGGTCTGTGGATGATGCAGTGAATTTACACTTTAGCTTAATTTACCAACACTTTGATAAAAAAGGAGCATCTTTGAGGATCTTGTTTGTGGACTTTAATCAACCCAGATGCAGATGACACCACACTAATAGGCCTCATTTCAAACAATGACGAGTCCATATACAGACAACAGGTGGATGTTATGGTGCTGCCATAATAATATGGACATTAAAAAAACTCACAAGATGATCACAGATTTCAGGAAACAGTCACCTACTCACGTATCAGAAGCTATAAATAGGCTCAGCTATTGGGATGACAGAATCATTTAACTTTATGGGTATTGTGCTGCCACAAAACCGTAAGTGAGACAATAACACTACAAGCATTATTAAGAAAGCTCATTAGAGAACATTCTTTTTGCGTCAGCTGAGGAAATTCAAACTCCCTCAAGCAATACTGGTCTAATTCTACACAGACATCACTATGTCCATTTTGATCTCATCTATAACTGTCTGGTTTGGAGCTGATTCTGTTCAGGCTAAGGCCAATCTACAATGCATCATCAAAGCCCATACAAGAACCAAAGGCTGTAACTTACCAAACACTGAAATCAAAATTAGCAGCAAACTACTTTGTGCAGTGAAAGCTAAAATGACACGTCACCTAAACAGTTTTTTCCATGTGCAGTTATTCTTACTAATAAAGTATCTACAGGTGCCGGTCATAACATTAGAATATCTTGACAAAGTTGATTTATTTCAGTAATTTCATTCAAAAAGTGAAACTTGTATATTAGATTCATTTATTACACATAGACTGATGTATTTCAAATGTTTATTTCTTTTAATTCTGATGATTATAACTAACAACTAATGAAAGTCCCAAATTCAGTATCTCGGAAAATTGAAAAGGTTCAATATTGAAGACACCTTGTGCCACACTCTAATCAGGTAATTAACTCAAAACATCCGCAAATGCCTTTAAATGGTATCTCAGTCTTGTTCTGTAGGCTACACAATCATGGGGAAGACTGCTGACTTGACAGTTGTCCAAAAGACGACCACTGACACCTTGCACAAGGAGGGCAAGACACAAAAGGCCATTGCTAAAGAGGCTGGCTGTTCACAGAGCTCTGTGTCCAACCACATTAATAGAGAGGCGAAGGAAGGACAAGATGTCGTAGAAAAAGTGTACAAGCAATAGGGATAACCGCACCCTGGAGAGGATTGTGAAACAAAACCCATTCAAAACTGTGGGGGAGATTCACAAAGAGTGGACTGCAGCTGGAGTCAGTGCTTCAAGAACCACCACGCACAGACGTATGCAAGACTTGGGTTTCAGCTGTCGCATTCCTTGTGTCAAGCCACTCTTGAACAAGAGACAGCGTCAGAAGCGTCTCACCTGGGCTAAAGACAAAACTGCTGCTGATTGGTCCAAAGTTATGTTCTCTGATGAAAGTAAATTTTGCATTTCCTTTGGAAATCAAGGTCCCAGAGTCTGGAGAAAGAGAGGAGAGGCACAGAATCCACGTTGCTTGAGGTCCAGTGTAAAGTTTCCACTGTCAGTGATGGTTTGGGGTGCCATGTCATCTGCTGGTGTTGTTCCATTGTGTTTTCTGAGGTCCAAGGTCAACGCAGTCGTCTACCAGGAAGTTTTAGAGCACTTCATGCTTCCTGCTGCTGACGAACTTTATGGAGATGCAGATTTCATTTTCCAACAGGACCTGGCACCTGCACAAAGTGCCAAAACTACCAGTACCTGGTTTAAGGGTCATGGTATCTCTGTTCTTGATTGGCCAGCAAACTCACCTGACCTTAGAAAATCTATGGGGTATTGTGAAGAGGAAGATGCAATACGCCAGACCCAACAATTCAGAAGAGCTGAAGGCCACTAGCAGAGCAACATTGGCTCTCATAACACCTGAGCAGTGCCACAGACTGATCGACTCCATGCCACGCCACATTGCTACAGTAATCCAGGCCAAAGGAGCCCCAACTAAATATTGAGTGCTGTACATGCTCATACTTTTCATGTTCATACCTTTCAGTTTGCCAACATTTCTAAAAATCCTTTTTTTGCATTGGTCTTAATTGATATTATAATTTTCTGGGACTTTCATTAGTTGTCAGTTCTAATCATCAAAATTAAAAGAAATAAACATTTGAAATACATCAGTCTGTGTGTAATGAATGAATCTAATATACAAGTTTTACTTTTTGAACGGAATAACTGAAATAAATCAACTTTGTCATGATATTCTAATTTTATGACCGGCACCTGTATGTACTAGATACCTGCACACTAGACTGCCTGGACATTATAATCTTACTATTTTTTTTTTTTTGGATTGCTTTTGAATTCTGCATCACATTTTATCTTCTTATATTTATCTTTTGTTTTCTGTGTTGTCCTTGTATGTTGTACCAATTTTATCAAGACAAGTTTCCAGTACACATTAGTGCACCTGACCAATAAAGTGAAATCTGATTCTCAGTTACTGCTTTCAGACTCCACAATGTCCTGAAAGCAAGTGGTCAGGCAAACTATAGAATGCCTGTTGCCACTTGCAGCAACTATTGTTAAGCACTTGGGACCCAAGTCTGATGCCCAAGTGTACCTTGGTTTTCTTGATTCAGCTTATGGCACTGTAGAACATGGACATGAACTGTTTGTAAAATTTCTTAATATTCACCAGAATGTTGATGAAAAGCCAATAGAGTATATAAGTAGACTTCAGATAGCTGTCAATCTATTGTAGTCATGAGGAGGAAAGGCATCTTAAGTCATTTTGATCGCCAGTTTCTAAACTAATTTTGTAGGTGTTGCTGGAATAACAGGATCTAATGTTCCTTGTATGGGTTATGTAGAAGTTGACATAAAATCACAGGAAAAACTACACCTGAAGTAGTTGCATTAGCTGTGATGATTTCTGAAATTAAAAACAGCTGTATCTTTCCCATTTTCATTGGCACCAATACTCTTGATGTCCTATATGATGTCCATTATAGAAGGAATATTACAGGAACAAAGACACTTGCCTATGGGTACAGCCAGTTACTTGAACTGTTTGCACTTCATAAGAAACAAAATATTAGTGGCTATTTGGTGGTGTGTCTCTGAGACGAAAGGATAATGAAGCAATTCCTGCAAATTAAACTTTTGACTATTAAAGATATTTAAGCACTTCTGTATTTGGTGGAAAATTTTTCTGCACTTTATGGTGCTCAGTGGTTTTCAGTCGTAGATTTGAAATCTGGATATTATAAAACTGAAATGAAAGAATCAGACAAGCCCAAAATTGCCTTTGTATGCCCCATGGTCCTTTAGGAATTCAACGGTATGCACCAAGGATTAACTATTTTCCTGAATACATTTCAAAGACTAAAGGAGAAATGCATAAGAAAAATGAACTTAAACAAAGTGCAGGTGTTCCTTAATGATTTGATTGTACTCTCTAGCAGTTTAGAAGAAAGGATGTTATGTGTGGTGGGATGCCCTAGGGTGAATGGTCTTAAATTGCCTCCAGACAAATGCAAACTTTTCCAAAGTTTAGTTCAGTAAATTGGACATGTAGTTTCTAGGAAAGCAGTTCACACTAATACAGACAAAATTAGTGTTTTAACTACAAGGCATGTAACATAAGAACCTTAAAGAACTTCAGTCCTTTTGGGATTTTCCAGTTATTATCAACATTTTAGTTAGTAGTATTCTAATTTAAACTGCTAAATGACCATACAGTTGGTTACCCCATTTTGCAGAAAAGAGCCAACAACAGAATAGCTGGTGGCTAGAAGTACTTCAATCCCTGAGAATCATTTGGACATTGTTGGATACCTTCATGTCAAACTGTTTTTAAACTAATAATTAACAAGTTAACAGCTCCAGTCCTGGGTTTTGCCAATTCTAAATTACCTTATGTGCTTCACACTGACTAGCAATACAGGACTGGGAGCAGCTCTGTACAAAGAGCAAGATGAACAAACAAACTTTGACCTACATTGTTTGTATGAAAATTTGCTATATAAAAAAATGTTGTTATGCTAGTAGAAGATTACCACATAGCAAGTATAGATATCCTGCACATAAGCTAGAATTCCTACCCTTAACATGGGCAGTTATAGAAAAATACCATGACTACCTGTAAGGTAATCATTTTACTGTGATCACAGTCAACCATCCTCTAACTAATGTGCCTACCTCTGCAAAGATGGATGCAGCAAGCTATTGTTGGTTGGCTACAATTAGGGAATCCCGGACTGTAATGGAAGGATTTTTCTAAAGAGAGGGGGGGGATCAAGAGAGCAGATGGGCGTTGGTCGCTCAGCGCAAAAACCAGCTTCAAGAAGGAAAAGTACTGGGAATATGGCCAGAGGGTTATGCTGACTTGTTTTTCACTTGAGGGCTTCACTATTTTGTGTGCCTTTTGGTACCAGACGCCGTCTCCGTCAGGATAAAGGGGCATGCTGACTTGTTTTTCACTTCAAGGGGCTTCACTACGCAATTCTTATTTTTGTGTGCCGTTTGGTACCAGGTGTCGTCATCATCAGGACCAAGTGCAAAACAACACCGCGTCCCGTGGAAAGGTGTGTGTGCTGAAACTAATCACTTCTGTATACACTGCTTACACGTAAGCCGCTTTGGGCAAGGACGCTCAATTAGTATATAAGGGAAGGTTTCGCCCTCAGTTTCTTTGGAGGCTCAACCGTGGGGACAGCGCGCACCGCCCGGTAAATGAAAGGCAAAATGGGTTGGTCATTTGACAAGACTGACAAGCGGGCCCCCTCAGTCTACTGGTCTGGGATGATGGCTCTATGTCTTTTTGTATGTCTGTAAGTATTGTTTTGTTTTGTATGTCTGCATTATATGTGTTTGATTATTATAGTTGATTAAGTAAATAAAATAGAAGTATTGGACCTCTTCTCTCTGATTCTTTGCCTACTTATGTTCATATCCCTGGAACCATTTTCCCGTAACAAAACACGGACTTTTTCAATCCCGGGAATTAAACTGCTGTAATTCCCAGGAACACGGGAACGGCCAAGCTCGCATCTATAGCGCGTAAAAGTGTAAAAATCAATACTTGAAAATAATTAAGTGGCATGGTTTTTTGGCACACGGTGTAGTGTGCTGCCGATTAATTCACTCAATTCAACAACAGACCAGCAGCAGTCAGTCTCCTGGCTCACTGAGCACAGTGGACTGGGAGGGTCTACTCTGCACTCTGGAAGCTCACGAATGCCGGGACGGGGCAGAATTCATTGAAGTCTGTGGCACGTGCTGTTGACAGTACAGGCTGGTGTCAAGTTTCCAACTGGAGCACAGCTTGGGTCCAGTGGGCAGTTGGAACATCAGTTGTTTGTGTTGAAAGCCTTGTACAAATGGCCAAGTTTGTCAAGTTTAAAAACGACGGAGTTTGGCAGCATTTTTTGCGCGAAAAGCTAGGCCACTCGGCTGAGTGTAAACTGTGTAAAACTATTTTGAAAACAGCTGGCGGCTCAACAAAGGGATTACATGAGCATCTGAGAAGAGTTAATCAAATAACTGCTATGAAATGAAAACCAGGGAATGATGACAATACACCAACAACGTCCAAGGGCATAGCAGTGGGGCCAAAGATGAAATATCTGCAGAACAAAAACGAAAGTACATTGCAGGCAGTATTAGCACGAATGACGGCTTGAGATGGATCCGTGCATGGATTAAATTACTGTATACTAACCCAGAAGCTTCAGTTTGCATCAATAACATTTGCTTAGACTACTTTAAACTAGAACGTGGCACAAGACAAGGATGCCCTTTGTCACCACTGCTGTTTGCAATTGCCATTGAACCACTGGCAATACATTGTCGAAATACTGATCAGATAAAGGGGATTAGCAGAGAAGGACTGGAACAGAAAATCTCATTATATGCAGATGACATGGTACTGTATATATCGGACCCAGAAAATTCTGTGCCTGCAGTCTTAGCAGCACTCACAGAATTTCAAAAGCTCTCTGGTCTCAGAATTAATCTGAATAAAAGTGTACTCTTTCCGGTGAATTCGCAAGCATATAATATTAGATTAGACACCCTTCCTTTTATCATTGCAGAACAGTTTAAATACCTCGGGGTAAACATCACAAGTAAACATAAAGCTCTTTATCAACAAAATTTATGTCTGTATGGAAAAAATTAAACAAGACTTGCATAGATGGTCAACCCTTCATCTCACACTAGCTGGAAGAATTAACACTGTTAAGATGAATATTCTTCCTAAGCTCCATTTTTTATTTCAAAACATACCAATATACATTAATAAATCGTTCTTTAAGCAATTAGATTCAACAATAACCTCATTTATTTGGAATTCTAAACATCCACGCATCAAAAGAGCGACCCTACAAAGACAAAAGGCAGAAGGCGGCATGGCTCTACCTAACTTCCAGTTTTATTACTGGGCGCAAATATACAGTCGATAAGAACCTGGACACAAATAGAAGAACATACACAGGCATGGACCGCAATAGAAGTAAAATCCTGCAGTACTTCTTTGTATTCCTTGCTTTGTGCTCCAATAAACACACGCTATCGGCAATACACTAATAACCCAATTGTGCTCCACTCACTTAGAATCTGGAACCAATGTAGAAAGCATTTTAAGACGGAGAAGCTTCTTTCTGTGGCACCCCTGCAAAAGAACCACCTCTTTCAACCCTCACAAACATATGCAGTTTTAATATCTGGAAAAATTTGGAATTAACTTGCTTAGAGATCTTTATATAGACAACGCCTTTGCATCCTATGAACAATTACGTTCCAAATTTAACATTCCAGCTACAAATTTCTTTCACTATCTTCAAATCAGGAACTTTGTTAAACAGAACCTTCCAGATTTTCCTCATCTTGCACCCTCATCCACGCTGGAAAAATTATTGCTCAATTTCAAGGAGTTAGACTCCATCTCTACAATATATAAAATCCTTTTACAATCCCTTCCTTTCAAAGATCCAAGAGGACACTGGGAAAATGACCTCTCAATTAATATATCAGAAAAGGAGTGGAAAGTAGCAATGCAGAGAATTCACTCAAGCTCCATATGCATAAAGCATACAATTATACAACTCAAAATTATATATCGAGCACATCTGTCTCGACTAAAACTCTCCAAAATGTTTCCAGGGCATGATCCAACCTGCGAACGTTGCAACCAAGCCCCAGCCTCACTAGGTCACATGTTCTGGGCCTGCTCCAAATTAACATTATTCTGGACAAAAATTTTTAATTACCTCTCAGACAGTCTTGGACTCACAATCCCTCCTAACCCATTAACAGCTGTGTTTGGGGTTCTTCCAGAGGGTCTTAAAGTGGAGAAAGACAAACAAACTGTGATTGCATTCACTACACTGTTGGCACGCAGACTTATTCTGATAAACTGGAAGAACCCAAACTCTCCTCTTTTAAGTCAGTGGGAAACTGATGTGTTATATTATTTAAAATTGGAAAAAATCAAATACTCAGTTAGAGGATCTGTGCAGACTTTTTTCAAAACATGGCAGGATCTAATCAGTAATATTTTGAAATGATTTTATAAAGCACAGAGAATTTGTTGATTTAGGTATTTTTAAAAGCCTTAAATTTTACACCGTTTGGCTTGCTCTCTCTCTCAAGGGTGGGGATCGATCTGTTCTTAGCATAATTCTTTTTTTGTAAAACTTGATTGCTATGTATTGATTGTAATAAAATTAATAAATAAATAAATAAAAAAAAAAAAAAAGAGATGGACTTCCGTTCCAAATATTCGTTTCGTCAGCTGATTTACGCAAAGCACTGTCTGCACTTGGTTTCAGAAATTTACCGAATTCTGACGAAACTGTGAAGCATCTGGTAATGGATTACGGTCAAAAGATTATGGTAACAGAAGAGATGGGTAACAAGAAGAAGCAGGGTCAGAGCTATAGTATAACGTTTGATGAATGGACTTCCACTAGAAATCGACGATATATGAATGTGAATGTCCATGAACAAGGTCCAAAGTATTGGAACCTTGGATTAATCAGAGTTCATGGCTCGATGCCGGCGAAAAAGTGCATTGACTTACTACAGAGTAAACTGGCAGAATTTGAGCTCAGTCTTACCAGTGACGTAGTAGGCATCTGTACAGACGGTGCCAGTGTCATGACAAAGGTCGGAAGACTACTGGAAGTTGAGCATTAATTATGTTATGGGCACTGTATCTAGCTGGCAGTGCTAGATGTGCTGTATCGCCGCAGAGGTCGTGCTGCTGCTACTACTGCTACAGCCGAGCCCGAGTCGTCTCATTGCAAAACTGACATCAGCGACGACGATGAGGATGATATACTTGAGAGTCATGATGTCCAACAAGGTCTAAAAGTTTTTGATGACGGCTACAATATTCTTGTGGAATTGTCAGGTGAATTATATGACGATGCTGTTAACAAGGTTCGTAAAATCGTCAAGATTTTTAGATGATCACCAACGAAGAATTACAACATACTTCAGCCGTATGTGCAGAAGGCACTGATTGATCTTGGGCAACAGCTACACTTAACTGACGCCGACTTCACAGTTATCAGTGAAATGGTGTCCAGTTTGGAACCGTTGAAGCTTGTAGTTAATGCACTGTGCAGGCATGAAACAAATCTGATCAGCGCAGAAGCGGCTCTGAAGTTCTGCATTGTCCAGCTACAGAAGCAGAGCTCAGAACTTGCAACGACTCTGGCAAATGTTCTTGAGTCTAGAATAAACGACAGACGAGGATTACATGCTGCTGTTCTCCAGTATCTGCATACAGTTTCTGCACAAAAGACGGCTACTACAAGACATGTTGTCAGTACCATCTAATTACGTCATCCGAAAATTCGTTTGTCATCTGGTAACACAACTTGAACAGACTGACAGCAGTAGTTCAACTGTAACATCCACAACACTGGAAGAAGGTGGCGCCATTGCTGCAGCTTCCATTTCATCAGACAACAGCTTTGAACAGCAACTTAAAATTGCAATGCGTCAGTCTGCTGCATCCGCATTATCTGTGCCAAGAAACTTTCCATCACAGAATGATGACAAGAAACTGGACGCATCAGTAAAAGCTGAAATGGCGGTATTTCAGAGCAACGGCAAGCGCGGGCATTGTTTAGAACAAGTATATCAGTATCTGATGACTATGCCGCCTACTTCAGTGGAGGCAGAGCGTGCTTTCTGAGCAGCTGGCGTAATCTGCATGAATGTGCACTCTCACCTGGATGATTGCACACTGGACACGCTGTGCTTTCTAAGTTCTTATTACCGCAACTGAAGATACATGTACTTATATGACAGCATAAATTGCTTGTAGATCAGGTTATACTTTTATTTGTGTCGACATATTGCAGTAGTTTTATTAAAAATAAGTGTCAGTCGTTCTAAAACCGTTCACATGTGAGATGCCGTGCACTGTGTCGTCCCCAGGAGCCTGGGATTCCCGGGAATGACATGCGGGATTCCCAAATTTCTGGGAATGGATAAACCTGTCCAGAAATGGATTCCCTAGTTACAATGTCAACATTTAATTGTGATATCAAATATCAAGCCGGGAAACAAAATCAAGATGCGCATGGTCTCTCGTGACGGTTGCAAGACTAAGTGACTGACAAATAAACCACTTTACATGCAATCAGTTAACATTATCTTCACAGCATTTACTAGTTCTTCCTATTGATGCAGTTGTGGACATCTGTGATAAACATCTTCTTAGTGTCTCTAGTGATGACATCATCTTCATGTCATACCCGGTGGTCTTGTGTGGAACTGTAACAATACTTGCCTTTAGCCAGAATGAACTAATTACACATCAGAATGCTGATCCTGTCATTGGAAAGGTCATTTCTATGATGAACACTGGCAAGCAAGTTCCAAATTTTTCTTTCGTGATGTAAGAATGGAATCATCTGGAGGTAAGAATGGTGTTCTACATAGTAAATGCCAGTGTTACTCCCAAGCTGTCTGAACAACTTGTTTTGCCAGGAGCACTACAGGCAATTGTTCTTAAGAATCTCCATGATGATATAGGACATTTGGGAATCAAACGTACTTTTGACTTGGTGAGATTTCAAATCTATTAGCCAAAAATGGCTAAAGTTGAGAAGATGATCACATTTTGTGGCAGATGTTTCAGGCAGAAATCTCAGCCAGAGAAGGCCACATGCCTGGTCAAAATCTAAACCACCAGACCGATGGAATTAATCTACAAGGATTTCTTTTCTTTAGAACCTGACAGCAAAAATACTAAAGATATAGTTGTTATCATATGCCATTTTATGAAGAATGCAGTAGCCATACCAACAAGGAACCAGAAGGCTAGCCCTGTTGTTAAATGCCTGTTTAAGTATTTCCTAGTACATTATGGTTCTCCAGAAAAATTTCAACTTCAAGGCATAGACTTTCGCAAACAATTAAGAACTTTGTGTTCTAGTACAGTGGAACCTCGGTTAACGACCATAATTCGTTCCAAAACTCTGGTCATAACCTGATTTGGTTGTGAACCGAAGTAATTTCTCTCTCGCTCACTGCACAGGGAATGCATAGGGAGAGACTGAACATGTGTGGAAAACATCAGAGCGCACAAACCGAAAGGGAAACTGGCTCGTTCATATACCGAGTGTGTGGTTGTGAACAGATGCAAAAGTCTGGCAAACTTTTTTATCGTAAACCGATTTGTAAGTGTTCCGAGACATTTGTGAACCGAGGTCAAAAATGTGCCAAAAAGGTGAGAACCAGTTCCTGTTATCCTCAGGGAAATCCTGTTAAACAATACAACAGAATACTTCTCAAAATGCTACATACCCCCAAAGATTATATATATATAAAAAAAAAAAAAAAGAATTGGTGGTGGGATTTTTTCAAACCCCTCACTTATGCTTAAAACTGCCCAAAAAATAAAGTTACTGGTTTCTCTCCATATGATACACGCTAAACACCAGTTTCATTTGCAACGGAGAAAAGAAGATTCTGGGATTTCTTTTGCCCAATTTATCCTTTTCTTTTTTATGTGCCAGTTTCAGAAGTAGCCTATTCTTTGAAACTCTGCTTCTAAGGCCAGCATTCAGGAACAGTCTTTTTTTTGTTGCAAACAACACAGGTTTCAATTTTATACTGTTTTTTCTTTCTTGTTGTATCGTAATTACAAGCTAGTCTGGATTGTGGGGACTAGAGATGAACCAGCAAACTAAATTTCAGAAAGATACTTGTCCCTTGTCCCAGTCTTTGTGGTGTGTCATGAAAAAGGAAACCAGCATGGTCATTATTTTGTGATTATTTCTACACAGTTATATTACTGTGTAAATTATCAGTTCTCATTTCCTTTTGAATCGCTTTCCATGCTTCACATAAATATTTCATAATGGTCGTAAGAATGGGCTGGCTTCCAATTTTTACAATGAAGCAAGGTAAAATTCCTGACAGCTATTATATCACTTAATATTTTAATTATCATTATAACTATTGTTGATTACTGTGGTTTTATAAAAAGCATTTTTCCTAAAAACACTATCAAGCAGATACAAAAAATTACATTAACATTCTTATGTTGCATGAAAACTGAACAACTACAGTGGTGTGAAAAACTATTTGCCCCCTTCCTGATTTCTTATTCTTTTGCATGTTTGTCAAACAAAATGTTTCTGATCATCAAACACATTTAACCATTAGTCAAATATAACACAAGTAAACACAAAATGCAGTTTTTAAATGATGGTTTTTATTATTTAGGAGAAAAAATCCAAACCTAAATGGCCCTGTGTGAAAAAGTAATTGCCCCCTGAACCTAATAACTGGTTGGGCCACCCTTAGCAGCAATAACTGCAATCAAGCGTTTGCGATAACTTGCAATGAGTCCTTTACAGCGCTCTGGAGGAATTTTGGCCCGCTCATCTTTGCAGAATTGTTGTAATTCAGCTTTATTTGAGGGTTTTCTAGCATGAACCGCCTTTTTAAGGTTATGCCATAGCATCTCAATTGGATTCAGGTCAGGACTTTGACTAGGCCACTCCAAAGTCTTCATTTTGTTTTTCTTCAGCCATTCAGAGGTGGATTTGCTGGTGTGTTTTGGGTCATTGTCCTGTTGCAGCACCCAAGATCACTTCAGCTTGAGTTGATGAACAGATGGCCGGACATTCTCCTTCAGTATTTTTTGGTAGACAGTAGAATTCATGGTTCCATCTATCACAACAAGCCTTCCAGGTCCTGAAGCAGCAAAACAACCCCAGACCATCACACTACCACCACCATATTTTACTGTTGGTATGATGTTCTTTTTCTGAAATGCTGTGTTCCTTTTACGCCAGATGTAATGGGACATTTGCTTTCCAAAAAGTTCAACTTTTGTCTCATTAGTCCACAAGGTATTTTCCCAAAAGTCTTGGCAATCATTGAGATGTTTCTTAGCAAAATTGAGACGAGCCCTAATGTTCTTTTTGCTTAACAGTGGTTTGCGTCTTGGAAATCTGCCATGCAGGCCCGTTTTGCCCAGTCTCTTTCTTATGGTGGAGTCGTGAACACTGACCTTAATTGAGGCAAGTGAGGCCTGCAGTTCTTTAGACGCTGTCCTGGGATCTTTTGTGACCTCTCGGATGAATCGTCTCTGCGCTCTTGGGGTAATTTTGGTCGGCCGGCCACTCCTGAGAATGTTCACCACTGTTCCATGTTTTTGCCATTTGTGGATAATGGCTCTCACTGTGGTTCGCTGGAGTCCCAAAGCTTTAGAAATGGCTTTATAACCTTTACCAGACTGATAGATCTCAATTACTTCTGTTCTCATTTGTTCCTGAATTTCTTTGGATCTTGGCATGATGTCTAGCTTTTGAGGTGCTTTTGGTCTACTTCTCTGTGTCAGGCAGCTCCTATTTAAGTGATTTCTTGATTGAAACAGGTATGGCCTGCGGGTGGCTACGTAAATTGAACTCAGGTGTGATACACCACAGTTAGGTTATTTTTTAACAAGGGGCAATTACTTTTCACACAGGGCCATGTAGGTTTGGATTTTTTTTCTCCCTAAATAATAAAAACCATCATTTAAAAACTGCATTTTGTGTTTACTTGTGTTATATTTGACTAATGGTTAAATGTGTTTGATAATCAGAAACATTTTGTGTGACAAACATGCAAAAGAATAAGAAATCAGGAAGGGGGCAAATAGTTTTTCACACCACTGTATACAACTACGGCAGAAGGGAGATACAGTGGATTAAGTCAAAAATAAGGATTTTGTTTTTTTGAAACCTGCTGAGGAGAAACTGATAACTACCCTACCTGTTGAAAATGCAGCGAGAAAGTTTCAGCAAATGGAGAAATGCATCAAATTTAATGAGTCATGTTCGAAACAATCACCTGTAGCTATACAGTGAATTCAGTTCATTGTTGTTTGATTTGATAAAACGCTTATCAGTACGAAGCTTTAGTGTTATGTGCTCTAGTCAGTATTCAACTGCATGTTTATTGTACCAGTGTTTGTATATTTTTTATTTGAACTGCTAGTGCAAAAGGAATGGTGATGCAAAAAAAGATGTGAACTTTCAGTTAAAATAAACTTGGCATATTACTGTACATAGTAATGGGAAAACTGAGTTTCCCACAAATGAAACCACTTGCTTTGCTGCAACAGGAAAATAGTCTGGACATTTCCCCAGCATATGACAACTAATTTCAAACATTACTGCAGAGTTTAAAAATAATAATAATAATAATTTAGTCATGATTTAGTCATGAAAATTTAGTCAAGCAACAGAATCTTCTGTGGTGAAATATTGTTATGGTCAGATATGCACATGATGCTTTGCCAGTAAAGCTTCTCTTTTACAGAAACTGGAGGAAAAAAAAACTTAATAACCTAAATTACACTTTAATTCTGAAGTGTTTGTTTAGTGTTGTTCGGAGCACATAGATTAAATTTCCAGTTTAGGAAACTGTTGTGCTTTTAAGGAAACTGTGTGTGTGTGTATGCTTTGCACAACCAGAGCCAGAAGTGCTACTAAGTATTTTATTTCTATTTATTACTATTAATTTCCCAAGGAAATTAAAGTATGCTATAATTACTTGATGAATTAAGTTATGGTATTTTTTCTGCCTCACTCTGCGCCACAGAGAGCTTAAACAACTCGGCACATCCACATAAAAACAACAAGGGGTGAGCTTTCTTGAAGGCTTTTACTGGACGTACCTCATTGTAAACTAAAATATATTGAAACATATATAAATAAAGAAACATACAGGAATATACAGGTGTACAACCAAAGACAATAAAGAATGATTCACAAAGCAATACATTGCATACAATATTAAAAAACTAAAGTTTTAAAAGACACTTACAAGGCGAGTGATTTCCATGGTTGGATCAAGACAAAGAGAAGCACGTAGACAGAGGTTCAAATTGCTGCGTACCACAACTAACCAGACCCAGGGGTTTATATACCTTAAAGATACGCTTTGGACATGACTGAAACAAGAGATAAAGGGGTGCCTACTTGAGACACATGGGGTGTATTGTATTGAAATGTTTATTATGGGACCTACATGCTTTACCTGAGTTTCATAGACATTTATGGCACCACTGTGAGTGTGGGACGTGACTGATTGGTGTGTTAATAAATGATAAGATGAAGGAGGAGCACAGTTCAATAAATAACATTCATAGTTAACATGTGGGGCACAACAGTATTCCTCAAAGTTCAGTACATCTATAAAAATAAACTTAACCAATTAGAAATTAATGATTAAATTATTATTAAGCTTTAACTACATTTATCCAACCTTTAGCACATGTGCTGTGATGGTTAATGAAACAGGGAACATGTATTTAGGAAGGCATTGAAACCTATTCTAGTATGAAAGTCACAAGACAGAAATTAATCCCTGTGGCACAAAGCCTTGCCTAATACAGGACCTAAACCATTTACACACTTGACACTTAGAGTATTTAAAAACCAAACTTTACATTGTACGGCCTAGTATTAAGATACAAATAGGTCCATAAGTATTTGGACACTGATAAAGTTATTTTAGTTTTTTAAGAAAAAACATAAAAGCTGAAGCTATAAATGTATGTGGTCTGAAAATGTAGAGTGCCAGCATTAACACAGGGGTATCTACTGTAGATTCAAATTCAATGAACACTTTAATAATTACAACAATTCTTAAATGCAGTCCCTTCCTTGTCAAGTGACCAAAAGTAACAAGACAACTGTTCCATGGTCAGGTGTGGGTATTTCCCTCGTTAATAATTAAGCAGGTGAAAGGAATGGAGTTGATTTCATTTGTGGCATGTATATTTGAAACGTCTTGCTATTAACTCTCAATAATAGGTTGAAAAAGTTGTCAATGAAAGTAAACTAAGTTGTGATTAAGAAAAGAAAAAAAAAACAATCTCAGAGATACAGTAGCAGAAACATTAGGCATGGCCAAATCAAACAATAAAGAAAGAACACACTTGGCAACACCAAAAGGACTGGACAACTACTTAAGATAACTGTGCTCGGTGATCACAGAATTCTTTCCTTGGTAAAGAAAAAACAGTTCTCAATATCTAATCAAGTCAAGAACACTCTCCAGGTGGTAACGCATATCATTGTAAAAATCTACAATCAAGAGAAGACTTCATCAAAGTAAATGCAGAGGGTTTACCACAAGGTGCAAACCACTAGTAAGCCTCCAGAGTAGGAAAACCAGATTAGTGAATATTCAGTGAAACTGATCTTTTCAGTGAAATTACAGTACATTATTTAAGAATAAACTTAAATGAATTCTGATATGCCTACTTTAGCTTCCAATTAAGCTTACATCATTTTTAATAATCTTCCTAATGATTCAAAGTAGACTAGAGTTAATAAATGCTCTACTTTTGGAACTCTTGCTATGTTCTGACAAATGCTTTATTTCGTGCATAAGTAATCAAAGGATTTTGTGTTCAGTGCAGAAATCACTTCATAAATCTTCTGTATATGAATACAGTATTTATAGCAACGCACAACAAAAATACTTTTAGATTTCTTGACAAAAAGCACCCCAAAGCTTAGAGTACTAGCATATTTAGAAAGATTCTTCCTTTGAGTACCCAGACAAAATCCCATACCTGGCCGCTTTGCATCAGCAGCTGCCCAGCAAAACACATAAACTTAAATTTTGAACCTGTGGTTCATGGGGTGTTAAGCACTACTGTGAACAACACGCCATCAGTAGAGTAAATTCTGAAAGAAATTGATATTGCATTATTGTTTTGACTAAATTGCCTCTTGAGTGTTGCAAAGAAGGTGGGAAAAGTGCTAAGTACTAGTTGACAGATATGGTAGTTCCTGTTTTTAAAAAAAAAAGTGCAAAAGGGTGTGCTACAATGACCCAGAGACCAAATCTCTTCAGCCTTCATTAAAAAGGCTATACCCAAGTACTACAACAAAGAATCCATCCTAGTTAAGAACCTCAGAAGAAGTATTGTGGATTTGGACCCTTAACAATTCCTTCCATTAATTTATCTGTGATGCACATTAAGTTTGTTGGATCTGCCCGGTCACCCTTTTTATATGATGAGATAATATCTGGCATTTTCCAGTCTTTCAGAATTTCCCCAGTGAGCAGTGACATCCTAAAAATATGTCAAGGATTTATATAGTTTCTTATTATGAATTACCCTTTACTATTACTGATACACTGCACCTTCTCCTTAACTGTTTTTTAATACTAAAATACTGAAAGAATCTAATTTGGTCATCTTTTGTCTTATTTTCTATATTCTCCTCTAACTGCCTTTTAGCATCCCTAATAACCTTCATAACAGTTGACCTCAGGTTCTCATACACCTTACGAATCCCAATGGAGTTAACAATCTTATAATCCTTACACAGCTGTTTTTTCCTTTGGAGCTTCTCTACTTTTTATAAACACATTGAAGAGTTTTTTTTAATTTCCTCCCAACTGTTCCACTGCTCCTCGACTGTCTCCACACTTAATAGCTTATTCCCAGTCTATCTTTCTTAGACTTTGCAGCTGGTGCTCAAAACTTGCCCTACCAAAGTTAAAGTTAACAGTTTTAGTCTACACTATTTCAAAGTGCAAAGAACTGTATTACATAATGGTCACTTGACCCTAATGGTTCAATCAACTCTGAACCCTCAATTCTACCCTATTGCAAAATACTAAATCTAAATAGGCTTCCCCCACATTGGTGTTTTAACACAGTATATTAAAAAACAGTCACAGGCTACTTATAAACATTCCTGCTCTTCTGCTCCACTATTTGAAAGGTTATCCCAATTAATACTCAGGCAGTTGAAGCCCCCCATTACCAAAATACAGTATCCCAATGTAAACTTGTCTTTTAATTATTACTTAAAAGATGTGCATTGAAAATACTGTCTACATTGGGTGGTCTATAACATACTTCTAAAATAAAGCCTCATTCCCTAATGTTTTCCACATGAAACCACATGTGTTCACTAGGATGGAGCTCATCATCCAGTTGAAGACGACTTGCATTTAAATTCTGTTGGACATACACAGCATCCCCAAAAACTTTTCTGCTCTGTCTATCCCTCCTAAAAATTTGCATCCCTCTATGTCATGCTCAGCCCCATTTTTTTTATTTAGCCTGGTTTCTGTTATTGCTATAAAGTAAATATGCTCCACTACAATCAACTCGAACTCACTTGTTTAATGTTTGATACTTCTAGCATTAAGGCAAGCCTTTTTTAACATGTTAATCATTTTACTTTAGCATTTAAACATTGGGTTATAATTTAGATTATACTACAGTGCATCCGGAAAGTATTCACAGCGCATCACTTTTTCCATATTTTGTTATGTTACAGCCTTATTCCAAAATGGATTCAATTAATTTTTTCCTAAGAATTTTTCACACAACAGCCCATAATGACAACGTGAAAAAATGTTACTTGAGATTTTTGCTAATTTATTAAAAATAAAAAAATTGAGAAAGCACATGTACATAAGTATTCACAGCCTTTGCCATGAAGCTCAAAATTGAGCTCAGGTACATCCTGTTTCTCCTGATCATCTTTGAGATGTTCCTGCAGCTTAACTGGAGTCCACCTGTGGTAAATTCAGTTGATTGGACATGATTTGGAAAAGCACACACCTGTCTATATAAAGTTCGACAGTTGACAGTTCATGTCTGAGCACAAACCAAGCATGAAGTCAAAGGAATTGTCCGTAGACCTCCGAGACAGGATTGTCTCAAGGCACAATTCTGGGGAAGGTTAAAGAAAAATTTCTGCTACTTTGAAGGTCCCAATGAGCACAGTGGCCTCCATCATCCGTAAGTGGAAGAAGTTCAAAACCACCAGGACTCTTCATAGAGCTGGCCGGCCATCTAAACTGAGTGATCGGGGGAGAAGGGCCTTAGTCAGGGAGGTGACCAAGAACCCGATGGTCACTCTGTCAGAGCTCCAGAGGTCCTCTGCAGAGAGAGGAGAACCTTCCAGAAGGACAACCATCTCTGCAGCAATACACCAATCAGGCCTTTATGGTAGAGTGGCCAGACGGAAGCCACTCCTTAGTAAAAGGCACATGGCAGCCTGCCTGGAGTTTGTCAAAAGGCACCTGAAGGACTCTCAGACCATAAGAAACAAAATTCTCTGGTCTGACGAGACAAAGATTGAACTGTTTGGTGTGAATGCCAGGCGTCATGTTTGGAGGAAATCAGGCAACGCTCATCACCAGGCCAATACCATCCCTACAGTGAAGCATGGTGGTGGCAGCATCATGCTGTGGGGATGTTTTTCAGAGGCAGGAACTGGGAGACTAGAAAGGATAAAGGGAAAGATGACTGCAGCAATGTACAGAGACATCCTGGATGATGGAGTTTGAGAGGTGCTGCAAAGAGGAATGGGCGAAAATGGCCAAGGACAGGTTTGCAAAATTTGTTCAATAAAAGGACTATATATTTTGACTGCATCTGTCATGCAATGTGATTCCTTCTCTTCATTAGTGCCACCCCCTTGAAAACTATAACTTTATGGGGCCATGCAAATCTGTATTAGTACTTGTGTGCACATTAAAATGTTTTTTGTACAATGTACAATTCTCATGACAGTAGAATAGGTTATTCTTAGCCAGTAATTGCAGTGGAAAATGTGGTTAACATCCACTCATGCATGGGAAAAAAATACCATTGAATACCGTGAAACCGGAACCGGTATAATTTTGAAAAATACTGAAGAAGACTGGGATATAGAATTTTGGTCATACTGCCCTGCACTACCTGTCGGTGAGCCAGAGTCAGGTGGTACGTGGAGAAAGCTTGCTTGGAGGAGTGGAGGAGAAAAAGAGATGGAGAGAATCATTTGTGTGCCTAATTACTTGTAGCTGTAGTGGTGGAAAGCATTCTGAAGGGTTTCCTCACCATAAAACATATCATTGTGCTTTGAACTTGTGTCCTCAATATCTGTCCTGTTGGGTTTGAGGAGCAACAGTGTCCTCTATTGACTACAATGTGTGTGGTGATCTGAATGTACACAAAGAGAATCTAAAACATAAAAGTGGATTTTTTAACTTAATTAATAATTTCTTTAAACTCCTTTCAAGTTAAAATAATACATTACCTCTGAGCATGCTACCTTTTTGACCCGTGCATTTTATATTATAATGGAAGCCAAGAACTCTCACATTATCATGAGAAAACTGAGTTCTGTCAGAGAGTTGAACTGTAGGTACTAAGTTTGCAGGAACTGCACATCATGAACAATGTGCAATTTGACAACTATGAAGAAAGCTATACTTTTACTCTTGTAGAACAGTGTCCATTGTGGACATTTTCTTGACAAAAAAAAAAACTACAAGTTAATCACTGAAAAACTATTAACCAAAACATTAACTAAAAATGAACAAAAAATCTAAAAAAACTAGCACTACAAAATGATTGAAAACTCAAACTAAATAAAAACTAAACAGAATGAAAAACTAAAAAATATCATAAAGCTGGAAAAAAAACTGCTTTCAATTCAAGGTCAACAGCCATATCATGAGATGAATTTGTTTGCATGCCTGGTATTAAGTTATGACCATTACCAGTTACAAAGATAATCCAGGGCAAGGATGGTTACTTCCAGTATTTTACCCTCAACCGAACACCAAATATAATCTGTCAGCAAAGGGATACAGAGAGCAACTGCTAAGAAGATAAGAAAATGAGTATTTCATTCAAGAATAACATTTAAGCATTCAAAACAAAGGAACACCTTTTACAATTTTAAAGACTTATTTGAAAAATCGAGGTATGTGTTTAAATCTTAAGCATATTTCAAAATGAAATGCAAACATTCATTCATCATGAGCCAAAATGCTAAGACAAAAATTAAGTGAAGAATAAACAAGCAATTAGTCAAAAGACAGTGTCAGAATAAAAATTATAAAGCCCCACTTATTAACTAATTAAATCCATATCTCTGAAAAAGGGCTCCTGTTGCTATACTGGAATTTAACAGTGAGTCTCCATGATGGAAATCATAGAGTTGGTCCTTAAAAATCAGAAACCAGTTACCTGCCCACTGAGTCTTCTAAATGGCCACTGTAACATACTAAACTTAAACTGGACAAAATAAAAACTCAAACACAAAACTTTTTAGCTGTCAAAATATTAAAATCTAATTAACTAAAAATATAACCTGAAGCATTAAAAAAAAATTCTAACTAACCAAATTGGCTGTTATATTCTAAATAAATGTGGACACAGGACTCTTCAGAAGGTACATCTTGTATCCTCTGCTGTTCATGATATTTCATGGACAGAATATGAAAGCAAAACCAAGGTTTTGAGGGTATACAGTTTGGGGAATATAAGGGTTGTATTAAACCAGCCAATCAAAACAAGCAAGTTACACTGCAACATTTCATGGCGGAATGCGGGCATACGGATGTGGCACAGTGTATCCAAAGTGATGAATTTCAAGGACAAGCTGGTTACGTGGGTTCCAGAATGATGAACATGGGACTGAATATCATGTAAGACTAAAAGAGAATCCATATGCCGTACAAGGAGCCCACCTTAAGTATGAATATATTTTGGTAGCTGACTGTGTGTGCTTTGTGGAAAGTACATTACAAGTAAGACCTTATTCTTCAAGTGTTTGGTGTGTGGCTCTGTGTGGTTGCTCAATCCTTTATTTTTTTTTTTGTTTTACATGTCAATCTCACAGATATAGTCATTTCTGTCAGCAACTAACTTTCATCTTTGCCCAGGGTCTGGCAGGCTCTCGCTATTTATTTATCCACATTTGGCTACCTATGGGTGTTTTAAACACTGGATTCTGTAAGTACGGGTAATGCCAATTCACACAACTGCTCCTCTAACAAGCACATGGACAGTGGACATGCACAGAGCCATGCTATTACTAAATTTTGGAGGCACGCCGTCATCAATGAAGAGAGTCCACACGTCAGGACTAATAATAGAATTTACATATTTTGTCACTACCATGCTCCTCTAGTCTCCTTACCCTTAATAGATATCCCTTTTGAATGTATTGGGGTCGACCTGGTGGGACCCCTAGAACCCTTAGCCAAAGGTCATAAATATATAATGGTCCTCGCAGATTATGCTTTCCAGAGGCTGTTCCGCTGCGTTCAGCTACTTCAAAAGCTACCGCACGAGAATTAGTAGGGGTATTTGCGCGAGTCAGAATCCCTAAAGAAATCCTGACGGATCAAGGGACTCCTTTCACCTCACAGACGTTCAGGGAGACAACCAAGCTACTTCAACTAAAGCATTTAAAGACATCGGTATATCATCCTCAAACCGACGGTCTTGTAGAGAGGTTCAAGGGTCAATGGAGTTGAACACCCCATTATGTACCTGAGCCGGAAATTGTTGGATGGTGAAACGAGTTATGCGGCAGTGGAGCGGGAAGCTTTGGCTATTAAATGGGCGATTACTCAGCTGAGATATTACCTCCTGGGGTGTGAATCCACTCTTATGACAGACCATGCACCCTTACAGTGGATGGCCTTACACAGGGAATCCAATCCACGTGTCACAAGGTGGGTTTTGGATCTACAGCCATATAAGTATTCGGTCGTTTATCAGGGGGGCCATGTCACACACATACAAGTAGGGGGACATTGTTTGGACCAAGTAAAGGTAATTCCATGCCAGGGCGGGGTGCACTAAACCTTCTCCTGTTATTTCTACAGACCAGCCACGGGAAAACCTATCTGAGTCAAGAACGTCACCTTTGGTTCCGGCGCCCAGAAGAAAGTCACTTCCGGTTCCAGTGCCCAGAAGAATATCACTTCCGGTTCCAACGCCCAGGCTGATGTCAGAAGAACATCACTTCCAGTTACTCTACATCACTTCCGGTCTGACCACTTAAAGCCGCCATCTTTCCCAACCTTCAACAGTTCTGTCTTGGACTCTGTACTATCAACTACTCTGTTCTAAACAAAAGAAACCCTTTGCAGCTAAAACTATTATACAGGTGGCTGCTCCAAACCTTTTTACGTGTGTCAAGTCTGTTCCTTTTCACAATGCATTATAGCATACTCTTGTGGTAATGCGTAATGACAAACATACACAATGCAATACTTTGTGATGCTCATGAAAACAATACGCAGCTACAGCAGTTCATTGATTAGGGAAAGGACCCATTTTAACATGATCACATTGGCATGATCACTGTTATAAATTTATACATAAAAAGGCAAAACATGTACCATATACTTTGATTATTATGTGTGCATTATTTATTTTGTTACTTCCCTTTGTGGACAGCATGGTGGCACAGTGGTAGCACTGCTGGCTCACAGTTAGGAGACCTGGGTTTGCTTCCTGGGTTCTCCCTGCGTGGAGTTTGCATGTTCTACGTGGGTTTCCTCCAGGTGCTCCGGTTTCCTCCAACAGTCCAAAGACATGCAGGTTAGGTGCATTGGCGATTCTAAATTGTCCCTAGTGTGTGCTTGGTGTGTGGGTGTGCCCTGCGGTGGGCTGGTGCCCTGCCAGGGGATTTGTTCCTGCCTTGCGTCCTATGTTGGCTGGGAATGGCTCCAGCAGACCCCCATGTGACCCTGTAGTTACGATATAACGGGTTGGATAATAGATGGATGGATAATATTAATTCTTTATATTTATAGAGAGCTTTTCTCACTACTCAAAGCTCTTTTCATAGTGAATGGGGAGCCACCACAAAAGTATAGCATCTACCTGGATGATGCAATGGCAACCATTTTTGCGCTAGTATGCTCACCCCAAATAAGATTAGGTGATGAAGCTGTGAAAAAGACACAGGACACGCTGGAGGGACTATGTCTCCCAGCTGGCCTGGGAACACCTTGGGATTCTCCTGGAAGACCTGGAAGAAGTGGCCGGGGAGAGGGAAATCTGGGCTTCTCTGCTTAAGCGCTGTCCCCGCGACCCGACCCCGGATAAGCGGAAGAGGATGGATGGATGGACAAAGTATAGGGAAAGTATTAGAATCTTCCTAAAATTCCATTTTGAGATTTTGATGAATCTCGACGAAAACACAATTTTTGGAATTGTGTGTAGGTGGGTGTGTGTAAACACGATAACTTGAGAATGCTTTCACTTAGGTCAACCAAATTCTCCATACAAGTATTAGTTAGAAAATGTAGATTTCTATCAACTTTTGGGCTATTTCCACTACCCGGAAGTGGCACTTTACCATTTATTCATGCAGCTGCAGAGTCTGCTTTATTCAACTTTACTTTTATAACAATTGTTCAATACATTATTAATTTGATTTGTTGTTGATGGTTCTTTAATGTACATAATATAAAAATATAATCATTGTCTTGCGGTTTACTCCTCAAATATACATCCTCCTATCTGAGTAAACGAAAAAGTCCAGGGGAGATCACTCCCAATTTTTGTGCAGAAAGTACACTATATTAATGTAAAAGATGATGTGCTAATGTGTGCTCTCTGATGTGTGATTGAATCAGTTTGATTGATGTGGACCCCCAAGTACAGGCAGGAGTGGACCACATCTACACTCACTCTTTGAATGGTAACCGGACACAGTGGCTATTAGGTGCGGCAAAAGTCAATAACTAATTCCTTGGGTTTGCTGTTGTTAACTTGCTGACACTTCTTTCTGCTCCAAGAAATAAGATATAAAAATAACCAAGTAAGCAACTTAGTAATTGTAAAATTACATATTATGTGAATTTAAACGGTAATGAGATTAAATGAAACAACTGTGTCGTTTAAGACTGATGCATTACAAGTACCATCTTTCAGTTATTTTCAGCTAGTCAAGCATAAAACGCAGTAGCCTGAATGTGAAATACTGCAGTTTCAGGTTATATGATGAATTAAGTGTTGCTGCATCTGTAACCATTTGTTGAACAGTATAATCTGTGGAATAGATTCTAAATTAAACGTGATGAAGTTGGGATGATAATCATCATCCCCAACCCTGGGATCATTTTCCTCTTCTGGGAAACAGTGACATGTTATCTGCAGGTAAGAGTAGCCTAAACAATTAAAAAACTTAAAAGTACTTTGGGAGTTTGTTCAGAAATTATGATTAAAGTGGTTAGATTTCAAAACTGACCAACAAATTAGTACAACAGCAGCAGTTTTATGAACGCTGTAACAATCCTAAAAGACATTACAGCAGAACTGCAGCTTCAAATGACTGTGAGGAGTGTGTTGAGATAGTTGAGGCATGTAAACAGATTACTTCCTGTGTACGTTCCATGGAAAAATGGCAATATCAACAGGGGGAAGACTGAAAGGCAGACCGAGGAAAAGCTAGAAACATTATATCTCTATATTGTCTTAGGACCATTTGCATATATATCACATATATATATGTGCACAAAACCACGCTTTTATCAAGGCTTCCGTCGGGTAGTCTTTTGAAATGAAATTTTCCTCCAATCAGTTGTAGCAACGCACTTTCTTCCGACTCTTACATTTTTATAGCTCTGATGTGTGGATCAATGTAATCGGTGTACCAGGAAATCATGCATTGACAGAAGTTCCCCCTTTGCTTGGAATGCAAAGTGTGATTAAATGCGTTATTTTTTAACGCATTATGGAGCACATGCATCGATGCTTCTCAGCTGAGCTTGTGCTAAGAAAAGGAAACATTTTAAAAATAACGTAACACGATTGTCAATGCAACCTTTTGTAAGTAGTGCCTGGAGGATTCAGAGTGTGGAGAAACTCTAGAAACAGCGTGTGTATTACTTTGTGGATTTTTCTGTGAGTACGTGGTGGCAGCGTCATAAAGTTGTTTCCACAAGACTGCGTTAGCTGCGGAGCTCAGCTCAGCGAGTAATGAGGTGAATGGGAGGGGAGATGATGACGTGACTCCCCCACCCGCCTTAACTGTCAATCCCCCCCACAAAGACAGTCTCTCGGAATCTGCATAAGCACAGCCCCTCGCCATCAATGTTAACTTAGTTATGAAGTGATCAAAACTCTCTCGTTTATATCCTGCGTCCTCTCATTAAACTTGTACCCCGTATTACCCGTGGGCATGCCACTCATGAATATGGTTGTATATGTCACTCGCTCGCTTCTTATTGTTTCGCTGCCTTCTCAATTATATAATGCACGTTTTCTTCAGCGCTTTTTGGAGCTCTTCCTTGTTTTCTACGTACTGCATTGACAGTCAGTTCACGTGATTACATGGGAGGCGTGATGATGTCACATGAAACTCCGCCCCCCACGGCCATCGAGCTCAACTCCATTACAGTATATGGAGAAAAATAGCTTCCAGTTATGACCATTACGCGTAGAATTTCAAAATGAAACCTGCCCTACTTTTGTAAGGAAGCTGTAAGGAGTGAGCCTGCCAAATTTCAGCCTTCCACCCACACGGGAAGTTGGAGAATTATTGATGAATCAGTCAGTGAGTGAGTGAGTGAGGGCTTTGCCTTTTATTAGTATAGAGATAAACAATGCCTTCATTATAGCTACACTAGTTCTGTTTCACATATTACAGTTACATAACAGAACACTGTACTTGAGACATCATTTATCAAAATAGACAATATTGACTTCGCAAACTCAACACAGGCATCCCTGCCTCGATGGTCACTCCCTAAATTTACACTATTCTTTTCCTGCACAGAACACAGAAATTGAAATTCAGTAAATGGCCTGTTGTGCTTTGCAACAGCGTAAGCAGTTTGAACAGCCTAGCCTAACGCTCAACCTCAGAGCGTTCAACTTTAGAAAACGCTTTTTCAATTGAACCCACTTTTTTCTTACTTTTAGACTCATGCTTTGACATACAGGCAATGTGTTTCGTGACAGCTAATGCGACAGTAGTGTTGACTTTCATGCCGGTAAATAATGTGGATGTTTTGTCGGCAATAAGGGGATACTGACGGAAAATTTGGCAAAAAACGGAGTCAGTGTCGTCTGCATTAATCTACGGAAACTCTTTGAGTCATTGCGATTGAAAAGACCGTTTTTGTTTTTTTATCATACTCATGGTCCTTTCAGCTTTTGTTTTTCTTTTCTTGCCCTCCTTGTCAGGTTTTTCAGGGCCTGTTGTGCCAGTTTTAATCAAGAAATGAGCCATTTCTCATCAGCGATGCTACTTGCTTCAGTTTCAGCAACACGCAAATAACGAGAAAACGTGCTTACCGCAGTGCATTATGGGTTACACAGGGAATTCCTAAAGACGTATTCAAAATTCTGCAAGATGGTACATTTCCAAAGAAGTAAATATTACCAATGTTGTCGGGGAAAAAATAACCGCGTCTAAGTGAAGATTTATATAGATATTTCACAACATCTGGAAACCGTTAGAATTTTTTCTTTTTTATTTTTAATAAACTAACAGCGTGAAACCAACTTGTTTTATATGAAAAATTCTCCAATCTATGGACGGCTCATCAAAATTGATGTTGTCATGCAATAAATTTCTTAATCCCTCAATATATCACAACCTACGCGAAATCACAAATTTCAGGAAAGATTAACTGCCTAGCAAGCTTTGTTATGTGGTGAAAACATTAGCATTGTAAGTAAAATGACCGCATTTTTATGTAGAAACAATGCATTTTGTCAATAATATATAAAAGTTATTGATTATAAGGAAAAAGCATCAGATTACATCATAATGTCAGCATGAAAATAATGACTACATCTCATGTGTAAATAGTGGGGTAAAATACTTATGTAAGACCGTAAGAGTGCTTCCCCTTTGAAAAATCAGCCGTCATTTTGTAAACAATATTGAAGACCAATTTGAGACATGAAGAACATGCCTAAGTAGACTGTTACCACACAAAGTACGTACCCAAATATTGAAATTTTTAAAGTATTGGTAAAAATGTGCCCTGCATAGTACATGTAAATCTTTTTTCTCCAGAAAATTGCACTTGTCCACGGACAACTGAAACCAGAAAAACACGCTTGTCCGACAGTCTATTTACCCGTGTCGGACGAGTTGGGCGTTGGATTTCCAAACCCCTGATCATATATGCTAGCTGAGTGTGTGACTTGAGATGTTGCTATACAGTAGTAGATGTACAGTATAGAGTAGATTCAAAAAGTATTCAGATCCCTTCATATTCTGCACAGTTTATTGTAAACACTTCCATTCATATAAGTATTCAGACACTTAACACTAGAACCCTTAAAGAAAACAAAAATACTTGCAATGCTAGACCACCTTAAATTCCCTCTCACCTCCTCATCAGCGCCTTTGTTTTGCAAATGTGTCAATCAGCACTGGCAGCAGAAGGCCTGCTCTCCCATACACCCACTGAGGCAGCTGAAGTCGGACACAAAATTCTCACAGTTGAAGTCTGTGCACCTGGGAGTTAGGTGTCTGGAATTATACAGGATAATTGTTATTTGGAATTCATATATTTCATGTGTGTTCCGTGTCTACAACAATCTGTGCAAAGGTAGTATGACAGGAAATGTGAGGCAAAAAATTTTGAACACATAACTAAAACAGAAACTTTATAGTAATAATGACAAAATGTTGATGTGAACTGTATAATGTGTAAAGACTGAAGTCAAAATATCAAATAAACACTTTCATAAAAGGTATAACAAAACAAGTGAGCTTAAAATATAACCAAAGAAAAAGAAACTGTTTAATTTACATGTTGCTGCCAATTGGTAAAAACCAAAGCCCAAATCTCTATTGATACAAAGTATACGTCTCTGTTTGGCTGGTGAAGAGATAAGAACTGCCGTCTCATAATCAAGAGGTTGCGGGTTCAATCCTGGGACCTGCCTGAATTAAGTGTTTTGAGTAGTGAGCATTTATTATTATTACTATTAAATAATAAAAATGTACATTTAATTTGAGTCTGTAACAGCAGGTATTTATGGCTCTTGTAAAAGTTACATTTTTTATTTTTTTTCCAGTGTTATTCTCTCAATTTAATTCACGCTCTCCTCAATCTGACACCATTTTGAAATAAAGACGTTTAACAACATAATTGTTTTGTAATACCACGTCTTTGTTTGAAAACAGTGTCAGATCAGTGGGGTGTGTGAATGAGACTGGGACTGGGAAAACTGTGGAAATGGGTATGAGTGGCGTATATGACAGACTGGGAGTAACTGGATTTGAGTGGTGTTTTTAGACAACAGAACTGGAAATTACAGGGAATTCTCTGATGTGAAGGAAAAAAAGCTGACGCGCAAACGTGGCTGAATTAGTTCTGCTTGGTTGTGTGCGTGGGTTCGTTATACCATGTCTTTATTTGAAAACTAATAGTGTTAGATTGGGGGGACAGTAAACATGACTGAAAAATATTATCAACCTATACATTAGATATTATTCTCCATTACTGTCCATTTTTGTGACTGTAAAAAGATCAACTACTTAAAAGATGAGCAAAGTAATGTACCTCTCATTATACAAGGTGCATGTGTGGTGTATAAATATAAGGGCTACATAGATATATTTTTTCATCAAACCATAACAATTAAATATTATTATATTTTGCAAGAACACAGTCATATAGCTACTCATAAATTGTATTCTTTTGGCAAGTGAAAAAGAAGTGAATGGAAGTTAACTTCAGTACTAAAGTCTAAATTGAAGGGAACCACATTCCTGTGTTCTTAAAATTCAAAGAACAAGTAAAACTACACTAGGAAGTAAAAGCTGTATTGACATGACCTACACACTCTGCAATGATGTACTTGTCAATATGAGGGATGATCACAATTTTTTGGGCCCAGAACTAGCCACAATATGCTATAGTAGTGATTTTGTAAATGGTTTATACTGTATCAACTAAAATATGAGTTTCTAGCATTTTTTGCTAAATGTATATATTTCTTGTTTCGTAACCAAATGGAGAAAGATGCAAAAACCTGAAAAATCAAATATGCGATCACTGAATTTTTAATACTACAGAAACTTTCAAAGATTCATTTGTCGACATGCACCAGAACTATTTCACTTCATTTATGCCAGTCAAGAAATAGTTTTATAGAATTCTGTCACTGCAAAATGGTCTAGTAAAGTTGATTATCTAAGGCATAGCTGACTCCTAACATCAATGAGAGAAAAAATGTGTTGCCATTGTGGTGAAAACTAAAATGAAGAACTGAAGAATGATGGTGTATGGGATAGACACTAAATTGATTAGGCATAGGTCATTTGAATCAATTTTCCATTAAAAATTAAACATGAGCAAGATCTGTGCATTTTGGATACCCAGAATGGTGACTTTTAGAATGAAGCATTACTATTTCTAATGCTCCAAGATGAATGTGAAGCTAATGAATTCAGACTTGGAGAAATATAAGAAGTATTTCAAAACTAGGGATGAAACTTAGATATATCAATCTGATTCAAATTCAAAACTATAATCATAAAAATGAAAGCATGGCGATTCTCTAACATTAAAAGAAAACAAGGTACAAGCCAGTGCTGGTAAGACCATGTGTAAAATTCAAATTCAAAAGGCACACAAAATTGGTGATTATTATACTACTTTGACTGGTTGTTTGCAACAGTCAGGTAGGAAATATGTGACAAGGATAGCTGTCGACCATCCTGTTTCTGACTTATGACAAGGCCTCCAATTGTGATTTTGAGCAGATACCACATATACCCTATATACTAGACCTAGGCTCTTGTGGCAACCAAAATGGGAAATGAGATGCTAGTGATGAAGACTTCAATTCAACTGCAGAATAATTGCTGCGCAAGCTAAACAAAACATTTTATCTGAGTGGCATAGAAAAGCTCGGTGGGTGTTACCTTAAGTCGCGGGTGTCAAACTCCAATCCTGGAGGGCCGCAGTGGCTGCAGGTTTTCATTCTAACTATCTTCTTCATTAGGGACCAGTTTTTTGCAGCTAATTTACTTCTTTTTCTTTAATTATAATTGACTTGACTAAGACCCTTGTCTCTTTTTCCATAACTAGCAGCCAAACAATAATGAGACACAAAACACATGACCACCTCACCTGTGCCCATCACACAATATCTGAAAATAAAGAAAGCTGAAGGTCTCAGTAAGATTGATCTCTTAGTTCACCAAAACATCTTGATGGTGTTCTTAGAAAAAACAGAAAAATCAACATATTTGGAAATGTCTGCTGTGGCAGAATGAGAGCAGCAACAAGCCATGGAATTAAATAATGGGTTTAATTAACAGCAAGAATTGGCTTCTAATTAAGAGATTTTTTGGAATTTGAAATCACCAGTTTAGCTGGAATTCTCCTGGCTCGTTTTAGATCTCATTTCTGTTTGGCTGTCATTTAATAAAGAAAGGAATCAATTCAAGTTCGACACCCCTGCCCTAAGTAGTATATATATACACACGTGGACAAAATTGTTGGTACCCTTCAGTCAATGAAAGAAAAACTCACAATGGTCACAGAAATAACTTTAATCTGACAAAAGTAATAATAAATAAAAATTCTATGAAGTTTAACTAATAAAAGTGAGACATTGATTTTCAACCATACTTCAACAGAATTATTTAAAAAAATAAACTCATGAAACTATATATATATAGTTGGAATAGAAAAGAATCACCCCCTTTGATAATATTCACATTTTGTTACTTTACAGCCTAAAATGAAAAAACACAAAAAATATTTTTTCAGAAAATAATAAATAAAAAAACAATAACTGAGATTGATAAAGGATCACTCCCCTCCCAAACAATACTTGTAAACTCAAGTAATCATCTTTACCATTGCACACCAAAGTAACTGGTTTCCACCTGTGCTCAATAAGAACATTAGAACAATCTAGATGACAACAGGCCATTCAGCCCAACAAAGCTTGCCAGTTTTAAAAGTCCTACTGTCTACCACACTACATGGTAGCTTATTCCAAGTGTCTATGGTTCTCTGTGTAAATCATTGTGGTTAGTTTAGAATAAAAACAGCTATTCCTGGAGTATTCCAGTGCTTGGTAGGGCAGGTAAAAGAAAAACATTGACTAAGGATGGCAAGGCACTTTCAAAAAGATCTCAGAGATAAAGTTGTGGACTGACACAAGTCAGGAGATGGACACAAAAAGATTTCAAAAGCTTTATCAATCCCTAGGAGCAAAGTTAAGTCCATAATAAGACAAGAAAGTGTTTGGTACTGCTAGGGACCCTCCCCGGATCAGGCCAACCCTCCAAACTGGATGGAAGAGCGATGAGGAAACTAGTTAGAGAGGCTACCAAGAGGCCAACAACAACTTTGAATAAGTTACACAACGTTATGGCAAAGAGTGGTCATTGTGTTCATGTGACAACAATATCACAAACACTCCACAAATGTAGCTTGTATGGGAAGGTTGCAAGATAAAAGTCTCTCCTCAAGAAAGAACACATTTAGTTCTGTTTGAGCTTTGCCCAAACGTACCTAGAAGATCCTGATGCCAATTGGGAAAAGGTGTTATGGTCAGAGTAAAACCCTATTGAAAATCGGTGGAATGACTGAAGTTTGAAGTCCACCAACAGTTATTATTCAGTTTGCCAAACTTGAAAAGTTCTGTAAAGACGAGTGGGCAAATATTGCTCAGCCTAGATGTGCATTCGTTGCTGCTTGAAACATTAAATTGGAAATAAGCAACTCTTGCAAACGGAACAGTATAAATCTAAATACATGTTGAAGGATTTGTCTTTTCTTGTTTTGGTAAGCTGAAGTCTGTTGGCTTTATTTACTTAAGTGTTCACTCTTCCATTATGGCCAACTCAAAAGACATAATAAAATATATTCAGTAACAATGCATGTTACTCTCTCGTTAAAACTTATTCAAATATTCAAGTAGTTAGGAAGACATGTTAAACATTAGCCCTTTTATAATCTCCTGTAATAATCCTTTAGTGCCAATAAGAGTCACACATCAACTAAACGTTCTTACATATGATGTTTAAAAGAAGAAAAATAAAGAATTGCAATGTATGGAAGCAATTCTCTGATTTTGAATTTTCTTAATAAAGTACACAACTTTAAAAGCTTTGGAGAACAAGAAAAAGTTTTCAAGTTTTGCAATTAAACAAAAGCAGCAACTGTACAGTAACTGTGGCATTAACTTTACAATTAATATTGATCATTACATACTAGAGTATTATAATGCTTGTATCAAATGTTATAAGTAAAAATATGCTTTAGGCATTAAAAGAAAATGCCTCCTCTACCTTATTCTTCCTGTTGTCGTTGTACTTTATCAAATCCAAAATAAAATGTAAAACTTCTTTGGGGCAAAGGTTGTGTACATCTCTCAGTAAAGCCATGGCTACTGGCATAGTCTGGAAGGAAATTATATAAGAGATATTTAATGAACTTAAATGGAAAAAATTTACAAAAGCACAGCATGGAAGAAAAACATATTGATGTGCACAATGATGTAATTGAAAAATAAATGCCAATTACCCAATATATTCTTAATATTTTAAATTATGTTTAACTAACATATTTTAGAAAGAGTTGCTATATCACATACCATCTTGGTAAGGGTGACTAAACTGGAAATCAGGAAAGAAGAATTATTAGTTACTAGCCGTGCCCCGAGGCTCTGCCTGCGTATTAGTGAAAAAGGACAGTGAGAAGGGCCCTGCCTGGCTCCTCACTCCTGACTTCATGCTTCCCCTTCCCCTCGACTTACAGCTTATATCTTGGATTAGTACAAAAATATTTCTCCTGCAAGTTAACTATGATTTTTAGTGCAATAAGAGAAATCGCAAAATAAACCAGAATGTTCAAGCAAATTAGAGGGGAAAAAAAAAAGATCTAAATCCATTAAGTAGTTCTCTCATTCGCTAGCTAAGCAGAGGTAAGGTACACAACCCAAGGCTGGCGTGTTAGTGAGGAGGACTCGGCACCTCTCCGCCAGCTACATATCTCTCAGATTCATGCAAACAAATTGGTACTGCAAGCAAACTATGATACATAGCGCAATGAGAGAAGTCACAAAATCAACCAGAATGTTCAAGCAAATTATCGAAAAAAAAAACAACCTAAATCCATTAAGCATTTCTCTTTTGAAAAGTGGACAGACAGACATTGGATTTTATATACTTAGAGATTACACTAATGAAGTTAGAAAGTCATGAATATGAATATGTTTGAATAAAATTTTATCAAGTGAAATTAAACTGCAAAAAATTAGATATACACAGTTCTTTGAATGCTCACCATATTGGGATTTTAAATGGACAACATATGGCCCAAAATAATTCAGTTCAGTTTATTTTATTTATATATAGTACTCTTCACTTAGTAAGAGCTAAGAGTAATTACAGAAATCTGCACATAGATATAATAATAACAGAAATGAAGTAATCCATATGACAAACACAAACACACTAGTGTTATTTTCCAAATAAATAAACAATAATATAGGCTTCAATGTGTTTGGTTTGATTATAAACAAAGTTATGCAAACAAAAAAAAATTCTTCAGTGAAGATGAAAATGCATCGAATACACTATTGTGCACACTACTAGAGGACATTTTAAACTTCAAAGCTAATTTATACCTTTTGAAGGAAATAACTCTGGAAGTTCATAAAGTTGTTTGTTTTGACTATATTTGGACAACTTTTGCAGCAAAACATTCTAGTAAACAGAGATTTCATAGCTGGTGGTCCCGTCCATGTATTCACCATGGAACTTGCAATCTGTAGAAGACATATTACAGGCATATGGTATATGAGTTAAATCAAAATTTGAATACATAAATCATTACCCTAAAAGGTTAACATAACATGATTTATCAATCAAATCAATGTAAATACATGCAAGGTTGAAAAAATGTCATACATATTAATAAAACATTCATAGTGCTTTAATTTATAAGGAGAAAAGGTCAAAAATAATTTATTATGATTCCATCCATTACATTCACAAAAGCTATATTTTTCATATGGGTGTTTAGACACGTTACAAGATTTAATCGTAGATTAAATCGTTCAAGTACGACACTATTATTATTTCCAACCATGGTCCTCTGATCTTGGAGCTAAAATCATTACGCCCCACATACTCATCTCGCAGATGGTGTCTTAACCCACTTTTATTAGCAGACGAGAACTGCACAGAATTTATATCAAAACAAATCAGTTTTTTCCTAGAGACAAATACATCCTCAGAGGTCTCCGCAGGAATACTCTGGAAAACCCTAAAGGCCTTCTTATGAGGACAGATTATCTCTCCCACAGAAATAAATTAGAAACCAAGAAGGTATCAGAGCTAACCAGCGAAATTACTAGAATAGATCAACAACATGCCAGGTGTCCAAGTGAGGCTCTTCAAACAACAACAACATTTATTTATATAGCACATTTTCATACAACAAAAATGTACCTCAAAGTGCTTTACAAAATGAAGAATAGAAAAATAGAAGACACAATAAAAAATAAAAATAAGTCAACATTAATTAACATAGAATAAGTAAGGTCCAAGACTGGAGAAAAAAAATAAAATCTGTAGGGATTCCAGACCAAGAGACCGCCCAGTCCCCTCTGAGAGGTGGGACAGATCTACAAGTTTTTTCGTAGGCTCTGGTAATTCTACTGTTAAAGAACAGCTTAACAGTGGTCGATAAAAGCAAGTCTCAGTTTCTACTGTGAAGATGAGACTTTGTGCTGCATGTTTTACAGGTTTTTATTTTTATTATTTATTTATTTACCTTTATTTAACCAGGCAAGACAGATTAAGAACATGTTTCTTATTTACAACTGTGGCCCGGAAAGGGCAAAGTCTTAAGAGGGAAAAAACTGGGGGGTGGTGTAAGAAAAAAAATAAAAAAATAAAACATATTAAGAAAGATACATATATACAATATAAACAAAATTACGAAAAGAAACGGAAAAAAAAATAAATAAATAAAGAAAGAAAGAAATGAAGCAAGAAACAGTGAATAAGTTACATGTTTACAAAAAATGTCATAAAATATTATATAAACAATATGAACATTGGAGCAGCAATGAATAGAGCAGCAGTGAATTGGAGCAGCTAGCCTAAATAACAGCGACACACGTCTTTATAATAAGCTGAAATCCGCGATTGGAAAGCTGATTTAGGAATGAAATTATTCAATTTTAACATTTTCTGCAGGTCATTCCAGTCTCTAGCAGCAGTGTTCTGAAAAGACGACAGGCCAAGTACAGAAGTAGCCTTAGGAACTGTCAGCAGAATCAGATTAGCAGAACAAGTATTATACACAGAAGAAGAAAAGTGTAACAATTCCTGTAAGTAAGGAGGGGAAAAACCAAGGAGAGTTTTGTAAATAATCATAAGCCAATGGATTTTATGGCGGGTGTACAAATGAAGACCAGTTGAGAGAAGAATACAGGGTACAATGATGGGTTTTGAAAGGAGCATTTGTTATGAACCGGATGGCAGAGTGATAAAGAACGTCGAGCTTCTGAAGCAGGCCTTTGGATGCTGATCTATAAATAACATCACCATAGTCAAACATTGGAAGGATTGTCATTTGAACCAGAGTTTTCCTGAGCAGATGATGTAAATGCAGAATGCATTCTATAAAGGAACCCAAGTTTTAATTTGATCCTAGACTTCAGATTGTCAATGTGTTTTGAGAAAGATAGAGTATTATCCAGCCAAATTCCCAGATATTTATATTCAGTAATCTGATCCAGTGGTGTCCCGTCAAGGGAACAGACACCTGGAGAGCTTGATGGAATATGACCTTTTTTACCGAACCACATAACTTTAGTTTTGGAAGTATTTAACTGGAGGTGCAAGTTAGAAAGAGTCAGTTGCAAACTATTAAAACTAAGTTGGAGTTGCTGCAAGACTGTAGCAGGGGAAGGACCTGTAGAGTAAAGAATTGTGTCATCAGCGTAAAGATGGATAGATGAATTTGTAACCGAATTAGCGACAGTATTAATATAAATAGAAAAAAGTGCAGGTCCAAGTATTGATCCCTGCGGGACACCATTGGTGACTGGAAGAGGCTGGGAAAGAAGTAGTTCAGATTTCATGGACTGTAAGTAAGTAAGATAATTGGAAAACCAAGACAAGGATTTGTCAGAGATGCCTGTGTAATGAAGCCTATCAATAAGACGCTTATGATTGACAGAGTATTTAGAGAATTTAGAATCCAAAGCAGAATAAATATCATTTAAGACTTTAAGAGTAGCTGTTATACACCCAAACCCAGTTCAGTTAAATCCTGATTGAACAGGTGATAAGATGTAGTGTGCTTCCAAATAATCAGTGAGTTGACCATTTACGAGTTTTTCCAAAACCTTGGAGATACATGGCAAGACAGAAATAGGCCTGTAACAATTGGGATCTGACCGGTCACCACCCTTAAAGAGAGGGAACACTAACGCTGACTTCCAAGCTCGAGGAATTTGCCCTGTACATATAGATAAATTGAATATAACTGTGATGGGAGCAGCGATAATGGAAGCGGCCAATTTAAAAAAGACAGGATCCACCTCATCAAACCCAGAAGATTTATTGGAGTCCAGCCTGAGCAATTCATCCAGAACCTCTTCCTCTGAAAAAGCCCGCAAGGTAAAACTGTTAGAGGTGGATGGAAGTATTGTAAGATGAGGGAGAGTTGGAGAAGATGCAGTAGAGCAGTTAGTAGAATTTATAGGTGACTAGCAGAATACCCGCGCTTCGCAGCGGAGAAGTAGTGTGTTAAAGAAGGTATGAAAAAGAAAAGGAAAACTTTGAAAAACAACGTAACTTGATTGTTAATGTAATTGTTTTGTCATTGATATGAGTGTTGTTCTCATATCTATCTATCTATATATATATATATATATATATATATATATATACCCGCGCTTGGCAGCGGAGAAGTAGTGTGTTAAAGAAGGAAAGAGAAAGAAAAGGAAACATTTTGAAAATAACGTAACATGATTGTCAATGTAATTGTTTTGTCACTGTTATGAGTGTATATATATATATATATATATATATATATATAAAATACCAAAATACCAGCTTGTGATGTCATGTGTTAAAGAAGTTATGAAAAGAAAAGGAAACATTTTAAAAATAATGTAACATGATTGTCAAAGTAATTGTTTTGTGTATTTGGCGGCAGCGTCACAAAGTTTTTTTCGTCTAGCTGCATCAGAAAATGTACCACAACGTCTGACATGCCTCCTTTTTAGTGTTTTCTCACAGCTTGGATTGCTGCTGTCATATATATATACACACACACACAAACACACACATACATACATATATATACACATACATATCTTCATATCTACATATCTATATACATATCTACATATACACACACACATATATATATATATATATATATATATATATACCTATCTAGGTGTATAGCTTTGGTCACTGAGTGCAAGGGAAAAATAATAAAATATAGTCTATAAGTTATTAAACAGTAAAACATTAACGTTTTAAGAAGTACAGGTACATTGAGCACTACTGGAGTGGTTTCAGGTAAACTACATTTTAAAGACTGTGTAACACAACAGGTAAGTAACTAACAGCAGCTAAAATGTATATGGATCATCTCTCGGTAGTTGATCCCTTTTGAAAGGCTACACGACGGCTGTGGTATAGAAATTACATTTTCTATGTGAGCGTTCAAATTTGTGCCTGTGGTAATGTGCCTTACCGGCATTTAAAGAAAATTAGTTTTGTGTCCTCTGCAGTGTTAAGAGAAAGGCTTTGGTTTGGGATAAAAGGAAAAAGGTGTAAAGAAAGGAAAGTTGCCTTTTTCTTTTATATAGTATAGAGATGTGTTTCGCTGGCGTTATGATCGCCTTGTGTAGACTGGTGAGGCGTCCCGCCATTAATCGGCTGTGATGGCAATGTCAGTCCTCCACTCGTGTGCGTGTTTTCATAATCCGAGGTGAGGACCTCATAATCGATATCGTGCAAAAGAAAGTGTGAATCGCCTTAATATTATTTTGCCGTGGTGTAGAAAAGGGGTCCGTGTTTGCACTTGTCTGGGCTATAGCGCAGGGGAGGATGAAAAAATTAAAAGTGCTCACTTTGACTTAAAGCAGAAGCGCAGTCAGCGTCTCAAAGGCCGGCACAGCTATGCGCAGCTGGCTGCTCGACTTTGCTGGGCAGGAGACCACAGTTTTGCAGACACGTTCATGATATCAAAAGTCTCAGCCTCTTTGGAGGTCATTCATATATTATATATATAGCAAAATCCCCGCGTCTACAGCGGAGAAGTAGTGTGTTAAAGAAGTAATGAAAAGAAAAGGAAACATTTTAATAATAACGTAACATGATTGACATTGTCATGAGTGTTGCTGTCATATATATGCCTGCCTAAATAAGTCACCCTCGCTTTGCTCTTACTTTATTTACCGTTCATTTAATCATGGCTATTGGCGGAAAAATTATAAAATGGAAGGAGGATGGCTTTACCAAAACAATTATTGATGGCGAATCGATTATTCATAAAGCTTGAATTGGTGATGTTTTTCTGTGTTAACCTCATATTTTTCAGACTTCTTCTCAAACTAAGGTGGTGCGAGGATAAAATGAATCGGGATCGCTGATCAATGTAATCGTGTACAGTACCAGGAAATCATGCATTGACAAAAGCTCCCCTTTGCTTGTAATGCAAAGTGTGATTAAATGCATTATTTTTAAGCGTTATGGAGCACATGCATGAAGCTTCTCAGCTGTGCTTGTGCTAAGAAAAGGACAGATTTTAAAAATAGCGTAACACGATTGTCAATGTGACCTTTTGTAAGTAGTGTCTGGAGGATTCAGTGTGGAGAAACTCTATAGAGACAGCGTGTGTATTAACTTGTGGATTTTTCTGTGAGTATTTGGTGGCAGTCTGACAAAGTTGCTTCGAAGACGGCATTAGCTGAGCTCAGCTCAGACCGAAATTAGATGAATGGGAGGGAGATGATGGCGTGACTCCCCACCGCCTTAACTGTCAATCCCCACAAACACAGTCTCTCGGAATTTGCATAAGCACACCCCTTCACCTACAATTTTAACTTAGTTATAAAGTGATCAAAACTCTTGTTTATATCCTGCGTCCTCTCATTAAACTTGTATCCCGCATTACCTGTGGGCATGTGAAACGCCAGCGTAGCCTGTCTATGAACTTAGTTTAAAGTTTAGGTTTACACCTTGCTTTCTTTCCGAGGCAGCAACACTCATGAATATGGTAGTATATGTCACTCGCTCGCTTCTTATTGTTTTTTGCTGCGTTCTCAATTATATAATGCATGTTTTCTTAAGCGCTTTTTGCAGGTCTTCCTGGTTTTCTACGCACTGCGTTGACAATCAGTTCACGTGATTACGTGGGAGGCGTGATGATGTCACACGAAACTCCGCCCTTCCAGCTCAACTCCATTACAGTTAATGGAGAAAAATACCTTCCAGTTATGACCATTAGGTAGAATTTCGAAATGAAACCTGCCCAACTTTTGTAAGTAAGCTGTAAGGAATGAGCCTGCCAAATTTCAGCCTTCTACCTACACGGGAAGTTGGAGAATTAGTGATGAGTGAGTGAGTGAGTGAGTGAGGGCTTTGCCTTTTATTAGTATAGATGAAGCAGAATTAGAAAATTCAGGGGTTAGACCAGAAGTTATAAAGTGCTTATTGAGGAGCTCCAACATACAGTTCTTGTCTGATACTACCATGTTCTCTAAGTAGAGTGAAGGAGGTAGTTTACAAGATGGTTTATTTTCCATCTCCTTTACCGTATTCCAGAATTTGTTAGGATCAGAGCTACTAAGAGAAAACTGCTTCTTAAAATAGTCTGTTTTAGCCTTGCGAACGGCTTGTAAGGATTTATTTCTGAGTTGCTTAAAAACCAAAATATCTGCTGGGGATCTAGAGTGTTGTGCCTTGCGCCAGAGAGTATTTTTTTTGTTGTAAAAGCATAGTGAGCTCCGGGGTAAACCAAGGACTATGTCGATCCTTTACTCTAAGTCTTTTCATCGGAGCATGTTTATCAACAATAGCCCTGAAAAGCTTATAAAATAAATACCAAAACTCGTCTACCGTTGGAACCAGCCTGATTCTTGACCAGTTAACATCAGCCATGTCGTGTAGAAAAGCTTGGTGATTAAAGTTCATATGGCAGTAAGAAAATCATTCCTTAAAAAACAAAATAGGACCTTGAAATACTGGCTGTGGAATACTATGGACCAATGAATCAAAATCTGAAATCTTCAATCAGTCACGCAAGGTGTTTGTATGCTGTTGAGGATGTGAAAGGATTGTTTATGTAGAAGGAAGTGTGACTATCGGGTATTTTTTTTCTGGAGACAAGAGTCAGTGACTTGCACAGAGTGACTGGCATTCTGAATCAAAAGGGTTACTTACAACAGTTTGGCTGTTATATCAGTGAAAGGGCTACTCTGATTAATCAAAAACTTGAATAAAATTTTGTACACTTAATGATTCCTTGACCTTTTTGCCATTGTTTATTTGTTCTATGCCTTGGTTTCATGAAACATTAAGAAATTAAATTGAGTGCATTTCTATAAAAACTGAAAAAACTGAGGTGCTCTAAAACTTCTGATGGGTAATGTGTATATAGGTATTGTCATGTATCTGCATCAGAGGACCTCATCACAAGCTTGATCAAGGTATGTAATAACCGCTTGGATGAGAAGGGGTGTTGCTACTAACAATGTTGTCTTTTTCTTTCTCCAGAGCGCAGAGAAGTTGCCAGGAAGCCACTTAACTCCCCCCTTCCGGTCCAGCCACCATAAAACCCCGGACGTCCCAAATGGTGGCATCATTGACTGACCAGAACAGCAGCGAGCTGGAGTTCTGCTAGACACAACCGAAATATTATTAATTTTGCTGTTGCTGGACATTAAATGGGACAATACATTTGATGCCCTAAAAATCCTTCCTTCCATCGTTCCAGCAGGATGAAGACCGGAACGATGGCAGACCCAGCCAACTTGGTGGAATTAGTCCAGCAGCTCATGGATCAGGTGACTAGACTCCAACTCCAACATACTGAGCTGCTGGATGTCGAGACGAAGTCCTGATGATACCAAGTCATATCATGGAGGCTAGGAACACATGGTCACCTGACAACAGTGGCCACAGCATGCGTGGCGGCACCTATTCACACCGTTTTTGATAGGGGAAGCGCAGCAGACCTATTACTATAAAGCGAAGCAGGCCACTGCTGACTACCCGACCCTAAAAAGGGAAATCCTTGCCTAATATGGCCTCACAGCAACCCACTAAGATCAACCGTGCATGGACTGGAAGTTTGATCCCGAGCACCTCATGAGGGTAAAAACCTTCAACTTGTGCAGCCAGATGGCCTGCTGGCTCAAACGAGGGGAAAACACAGGTAAACAAATAGATAAGATGGTTACCACAAATTTTTTGGTACCCATCCTCCAGGAATATCTTGCCCGCCATGTCCGAAGATCACCTTGGACAGACATAGAAGCACAAGTTGAAATTTTTGAATGCCATCGCAGCACCAACCAGACTGAGCATTGGAAGGAGTAACACAAATTCCACCCCTTTCTAAGTACAATGCGAAAGACAACTTCCCGAGACGTAGCCCTCCTCACTCTGGGGCCGTGTGGTGACAATCGGTGCCACCCTTGCCCCAGCTGCCTCCCTGCAGCTCAGGTTATGCAAACTGCCCACCTCCTTTAAACACAAGTGGAACAATGATTACCTGAAGTATGTGAGGAATGTGGTGGGCGTTGTCAACAGTCAGGTCACCGTTGAGTCCCTGCCATTCACGCTTCACTTTGTCCTTCAAAACAATTTGTTGTATCAGGCAGTGGAAAACCAGGGCGAAGCCTGGGGCCAGCTCCTTGTCCCCTGACCCTACCACTGGGAGATATGTGACATTGCTCACACTCACATATTGAGGGCGTATTTAGGCGCTGAAAAACCCCTTAAGTGCATTTCTGCGATTCTTCCATTGGCCCAGGATGCAAAAAGAGGTGCACCACTTTAGCAAGTCCTGCCTAGAATGACAACTGACCCAAATACCCTGGTGAGACCAAACAAGTCTTGTAACCCTGCCAAGTAGATGTTTCCATCACGCTGCTTTGCATAGACATTGTTGGGCTGCTTGAACATTTCACCAGGGGACATAAATACAACATTGTCCTAATGCACTATGCTATTCAGTACACAGAGATCATACCCCTCCAAGTGGCAAACTCAAAGGCAATATTCAAGGAACTTGTAGGGGTTTTCTCATGTATTGGCATCCCCAAGGAGGTTCTTATGGACTTTCTGAGAGGTCACCAGACTACTTTGTATCCACCATCTGAAAACATTTATTTACCATCTCCAGAAAGGCAGCCTGGAGCATTTTAACGAGACACTCAAACAAATGTTAAAGAAAGTGGTGCGAAGAGTCGGGAAAGAATAGGATCAACTCCTACTCTTTGTTTGTTCACCTTCCAGGGGATACCGCAGCCATCAATAGGCTTCTACCTTTTTGAATTGTTGTATGGCAGATAGTCCAGGGATCTGCTTGATCTTTCTCATGAACATTGTCATGTAGGTTTCCAAGTTGGGTGACCACTTTGCTCAGCTCTGCCCCGCTCATGATGGAACACCTCGAGGACACCCAGTGCTTGTAGGCCTAGTTATATAATCAAGGCTCTCAATTTTCATAATTCAACCCAGGGGACAGAGTTATGGTGCTTGCTTCCCACTTCACACTTGAAGCTCCTAGCCCACTGGCAGGGCCCTACAAGTTGCGGGAACTGAAGGGCATCATAGATTAACTGGCCTACCAACCAAATCAATGTCTGAGGAAAGCATGTCTATTAAGTCAACCTCAAGAAGCCCAGGGCTGACTGTGACTTTAGCGACCCTGTGGCTATTTCCACGCTGTTGTTCTTTACAGACGACAGACAGTTAAAGTTAGGGAGCACCCTTACATCCCAACCAAAGAAGGAACTGAAGTCTACAATCACCAGGGTAGAGGGCAGGACAGTGGTGATTGACCATGATGTCATCACCGAGCTAAAGGTGGTCATTCGTGAGTGGTTTGTTTATCTCCAGGAGCCTAAGAAGGTGAAAGTAGAACTAGAGACATGTCAAATGCTGAAGCTGGGTGTTACAGAGGCCAATAAAAGCACATGGTCCAGTCCAATTGTACTCATCCAAAAGCCTTATGGGAACTGGTATTTCTGCAATGACTTCAGCTGGCTTAATCAGGTTTCTCGCTTCAACTTCTATCACATGCTGGTGGACGATCTCCTGGGGCGGCTTGGAAATGCCCAGTAACTGTTCACCCTTGACATGACAAAAAGCTACCGGCAGATCCCCCGATAGACTTGGAGAAGGCAAAAGAAATGGCCACTGGCAGTACCACGTCCAACCCTGTGGGCTGCACTGTGCCCCAGCACCCTTCCAACATTTGGTGCACAAACTGTTCTGATCCTTCATGCCCCACTTCTCCAAGAGAGCAGCACCTCTAACTGAACTGACATAGACCCCAACAACAGAAGCCACATTTTGTGACCTGAAAACAGTCCTAATGCCCAATCCAGTCCTATTGTCTCCTGACTTTTCTTTCTTCTCCAGACTGATGCCTTGGACACTGGCCGCCACACTGTGGTGAGCCAAGTCATTGAGAAGTAAACTAAAAATATATCTCAGTAAACACATAAAAATAAACAGCAGCATTAAAACATTTACATCTGGAGTATACACATTTTAAACTAGTGAATTTATATTAAATTACTTTAATTTGGAAAAATGCATAAAATCAACACATCAGAAGTCAGAGAAGAAAAAAGGTAGTTGCTAAACACTTGAAATTAAAATAAATGCAAAGAAAACATGCCTTTAACCCTAACACAACTAGTCAATTTCTTTACCTAATCCTTGCAAAATCACATCAACTTGAGTTTTAAAAGTCCCAAAAGTGCAACAGAGTACCACACTAATTGGAACGTTATTAAATGTATCTATTATTCTCTGTGCAAAGTAACACTTTATAACGTTTGTGGAATAGTTCCCCTTAATCAATTTTCGCTTTCTCTGTATTCTTATTAAGGAACTCATTTTAAAGTAACAGTCAATATCCACTGCACTAATTCATTTCATAATTCTGAATACTTCAATTGATGTTATCTTTTAAACTCCATTTACTTTAACTGAAAAGGTTCAGCTCCTTTAATCTTTTCTCATACTAAAACCTTAAAGTCCTGGACTTAACCCAGTAGCTTGTCCCTGGAATTTAACACTAGAATTACCAGAGCCTACGAAAAAACTCGTAATTCCGTCCCACCTTAAATCACTTCTTAAATCCCTTCACACCTCTCCGCCAGCGTCCTTTGTCCTCTAAATGTGCTAATAAAGAGAAGCTAGGAGCAGCCGGCTATTCCATCCCCCCACCAATTTAGAACGAGCACGAACTTCTCTCAACACATTGTTAAAACAGAAACGTTTTTTATATTCTAGTACTAGATGACAAAATGTAGGCATAAACTATATAATGTATGAAGCCTGAAGTCCAAATAACAAAGAAACATTTTCACAAAAGGTACAAATACAACACAATTGCACTTTTATTCAAAAATATAACTGCAGAAACAAAAAGCCGCCTTAACATGCGACATTGACAGCCATGTATTATAACTTCCTCCATGGTGCAATAGAATCAGTTCTCGCCTTGGAATCAAAAGGTCGCGAGTTCGATTTTGCACCACTCCGTTTTGAGAAGTAAACTGCTCTTAGTCTTACTATTTTAGAATAAAAGCATACATTTGATTTCAGTCTGTAACAGCCGGTGCAATTTATGATCCTTGTAAAGGTTAGCTTTTTTTTTTAATTCACTTTTCATTCTCTCAGTCGCGTTCAGAATCAATCCATACAACCCCATCTGACACGGCTGTTTTCACTAAAGACGCGAAATAAATGAACAATAAAACAGCGGAGAAGCCATGGATTAAATAAAAAGGCTGTAGTTATCAGCAGGGAGACGTGAATCCCGTGGCGAAGCAAGGAAGGGAATGTAGAGACCAGAGCGACGGACAGCCTTATATAGGCAGGCAGCCAACAATGTGGGAGGCGTTGGGATGAGGGACCCAATGCAGCCTCAAACGGTGACTGAGCTGCAGGCTATGGGCGATATATATATGCGTAAGTAGGATTCAGTTAGCGTTGGGAACCCGCGTACCAAATTTCTTGAAGATGGGCCCATTAGTAACAAAGACTGTTGAAAAGTTCGATATGGCGGCCGACAGTGGCATCATACCACTGAAATAAGTACGTACATTGGTTTCGGTTAGTGCAGTGAAGCCGCATACCAAATTTCGAGAAGATCAGGCCTTAAATAAGAAAGTTCAACATGGCGGACGTTGTTGACCGTTATGACCATTATGCGTAGAATTTCGAAATGAAACCTGCTTAACTTTTGTAAGTAAGCGGTAAGGAATGAGCCTGCCAAATTTCAGCCTTCTACCTACACGGGAAGTTGGAGAATTAGTGACGTTGGAAAGTTCAATATGGCGGCCGACAGTGGTGTCATACCAACGAAATAAGTACGTACATCGATTTCCATTAAAAGTTCAATATGGCGGCCGACAGTGGCATCATACCACCGAAATAAGTACCAAATTTCAGCCTTCTACCTACACAGGAAGTTGGAGAATTAATGACATTGGAAAGTTCAATATGGCGGCTGACAGTGGCGTCATACCACCAAAATAAGTATGTACATTGGTTTCGGTTAGCGCAGGGAAGCCGCCTACCAAATTTCGTAAAGATGGGGCCATGAATAAGAAAGTTCAATATGGCGGACGTTGTTGACCATTACACGTAGAATATAGAAATGAAACCTGCTTAACTTTTGTAAGTAAGCTGTAAGGAATGGGCCTGCCAAATTTCAGCCTTCTACCTACATGGGAAGTTGTAGAATTAGTGACATTTAGAAAATTCAATATGGCGGCCGACAGTGGCGTCATACCACAGAAATAAGTACGTACATCGGTTTTGGTTAGCGCAGGGAAGCCACCTACCAAATTTCGTGAAGATGGGGCCAGCCTTCTACCTACATGGGAAGTTGGAAAATTGGTGATGTTTGGAAAATTCAATATGGCGGCCGACAGTGGCGTCATACTATCGAAATAAGTAAGTACATCGGTTTCGGTTAGCGCAGGGAAGCCGCCTACCAAATTTCGTGAAGATGGGGCCATAAATAAGAAAGTTCAACATGGCGGACGTTGTCAACCGTTATGACCGTTACGTGTAGAATTTCGAAATGAAACCTGCTTAACACTAGAATTACCAGAGCCTACGAAAAAACTCGTAGGTCCGTCCCACCTTAAATTGCTTCTTAAAACCGTTCTCACCTCTCCGCCAGCGTCATTTGTTAATCTAAATGTGCTGATAAAAGAAAAGCTGCAAGTAGCCGGCTATTCCATCTCCCCAACGACTTAGAACGTGCACAAATTTCTCCCAGCTCATGCCTTGATTGATTATCTGGGAGTGAAGTGGAGTTTTAGAGTGGAAATAATAGATCATTATTTGGAATACTGTACACGCATTGCACGTGTGTTCCGTTTCTACAGTAATCCGTGTAAACACATTTTAAAACAGAAACGTTTTCATATTGTAGTAGTAAATGACAAAATGTAAGCATAAACTATATAATGTATGAAGCCTGAAGTCCAAATATCAAACACTTTCACAAAAGGTACAAATATAACAAAACAAGTATGCTTTTATTCAAAAATATAACTGCAGAAAAAAGCCGTCTTAGCATGCCACATTGACACATACGTAGTACGGCTGCCACGGTAGCATAATGGTATCAACCGCTGACTAGTATTTAATAGGTCATGCGTTCAAACCCGCACGATTCAGTTTTGAGAAGTTAACTGCTCTTATTCTTACTATTTTAGAATAAAAACATACATTTGATTTCAGTGTGTAACAGCCGGTGTAATTTATGATACTTGTAAAGGTTAGTTTTTTTTTCACTTTTCATTCTCTCAGTCGTGTTCAGGATCTTTCCCTATCCCCATCCCCATCTGAGAAAGCTGTTTTCACATAAAGATGTGCTGTAGCTCTGCAGCGTACTTCTGACTGCATTCTCGTACCAATGCTAGGGAACTGAAGTGCCTGCGTGCACTTTTCGTGGCATTACACGTCTATTGTTTTGAGCATGCCCGTGTCGCTCAAACACAGGAACATATGTTGGTATACAAGTATAACAAAACAAGTGCACTTTTATTCTAGACTATAAGTGAAGAAAAAAATAAAGCAAGTTACAGTAGGCGGTTGATACGACATCTTGTGTGGTGCAATGCTAAGAACTGCTGATTTCCGATCCGTGCTATATAAAATCATCACATTCGAATATTAACAATTCCCACACACCCTTCCTACATTCATGACATGTGTACTTGTTACAGTGTACACAGCTCTCTGTGCTATGGTTACTATTACACTGAATAAGCACCTGACATTGTACTTTCTTCCCTATATAAATAACATTCGAGTATAGCGCGTCTCCAAATAAATCACATTTGAGTTATAGCGCGTCTTTATGTAAAAAAACAGCAATATCAGATTTGGGGGATCGTGAACGCGACTGAGAGAATGGAACTAAATAAAAAAAAAAAGCTAACCTTTACAATTATCATCTATTTACACTGGCTTTTACAGACTAACTGAAATCAAATGTATGTTTTTATTCTAAAATAGTTCAGTACATGCAATATTATTTGAAAACGAACAGCGTCAGATCGGGTTTGAATACGCACGCAGCTGTTACAGAAGAAGTCAGCTTATTCAGTGTAGCAGTTTCAACGCACAGTACATGCAATATTATTTGAAATCGAACAGCGTCCGATCAGGCGCATATTCAAACCCGATCTGACGCTGTTCGTTTTCAAATAATATTGCATTAGTGCAGTGATGTTTTTACATATATTGTCTCTTTCATTCATCTTGCGGTTTGTAATCAGTGACCGCGTGTTTTTTCCCCGATCTTGCCAGTTCGCACTTGTTGCTGTATGGTGGTGTTTCTTTTGTACTCCAGGACATGCAGAGGACAGAATAGTACAGAGCAGTAAGTTCAGCGCTATATGCAATCAGACAGACAGACAGGCAGAGAAAGCACTAGATATATAAATAAACAGGGAAGGCACTGTATAATAGATATATAAAAAACAGCTAAAGGGATAGATATATAGATAGGTAGGAAGGAAAGGCACTATATGATAGGCAGACAGGGAAGCTCCTATATAATAATAAAATTACTGTTATTAATATATAGATAGACAGGGAGTTCAGGCAAGCAGAACAGTGAAGGTTAAAAATAAATAAATTTTTTTCTCCAGTGGGGAATCGAACTCTGATCTCTTGAAGTGCAACAAGTCTGCTGCGCTCTAAGTGACGAAATCTTACCAGTACGCCACAGAAGCTGTTGTAAAAGTCTTGAACCTTTTATGAAAGTGTTTATTTTCTCTTTGGCTGTCAGGCTTCACACATTTTATAGTTTATGTCTACATTTTGTAACATTTATTACTAAAATATGAAAAAGTTTCTGTTTTAAAGCGGGGTCATTTTTCCTAAATCGCTTGTAATTCGACCTCTCCAAATTAGAATCATTGCTGTTATTGAACTATCTGGAGTATAAACACATGTTTGGTCTCTTTGTAAAGGTAACATTCTCTAGTTTCACCCTTAGTAGTCAGAATCACTGTAGGTGTGACTGATCAAAAGTTATTCACATTAGAACTCACAAAAAAAACGAATTTTTTTGTTCTCGTCTAAGTTTTTTTGTGAAAATAAAGGAAAATAAAGCTGCAGTAGGTAGGTGGGGACAGAAACACACTATGTACCAACAGAATAACTTGTTGACTACTCACATTTCAAATTTGAAAAGAATACCTGTAAAAATGACATTTTACACCAGTTTTTATGTGGGCATGTCCAGGTGCTTTTTAGAGGGACCATTATCCACATTTTGGAACGTATGGAAAAAGTGTAATAACTTTTGAATGCTTCAACCCACATATATCAATGAGGGCTCTACTGAAAGCTTACACCTAAAGGAATCTATATCTACACACAGTGTCACTCTATTAGTTATAAAAATAATAAAAACAATAAAAATACACATTTCTATGTAAAATTAGTCAATACAAGTCTTATGGGCCAAAAATATATATATATTTTTACTTTTTTTATAAAATGCACACAAACTATATACATTTCTTTTACAAACTGTTACAACACAGCTCAGCGTTTTCCATGTGCCACTTGATGGCAGCAATCACTAGCAAGCAGAAAGCACAAGGCGTGTCACATGTCGCTCTCTGCCATTAGACGTCTCCTGGGCGATTGATACTTTCGCGCGTACATGCATCTATTATTTAATCGAGAGTGTATTTACGTTTATCTGTACTTTATTCATATTTAAAATGCGAAAAACTTGGCAAATCACAATAAACAACCACGCACCAAGTCTGCAGACTGGCACAAATGCCACCTTGCGCAGCTCCGATCGTTTGTTTACAAGTTAGTATGGCAAGTTACATATCAAAATGCTCAGCTGCTCATTGGCTGTAAGTTTTGAGTGTCACTCACAGTGTCCAATCAAACTGGTAGATTCTACCAGGGTTTGGAGTTTCGTCATCGTTCAGCTGTCTGTGACACTCGTTGGCTATACGAGGTGCCAGTCAACCCCAGACCCCCGTAATTGGCCAACTTAGGTGTCGATCAGAAGCTAACACTTCCGTGTTACATGCTGTAGCATGGTTATCGCCGACAGAAACAAATTACGTCTGATATGATCAATAGAAATGAAAAAAAATTACGTAGCTAGTCTCAAGTTATGAAACGTTTTCTGGAGTTTTTGTCCCTTTGAGGATATATCGTGTGTTTTGGACCTAATCGTTTTACTGGATTATATTCGCTGGAGCCTTACGGACAGAATGGGATCAATACTGCTCGGAAATATTGATGTTTGACTTGCAGGGGGTCTTCAAAGGTAGGGACAGTCAACTCTTAAAAGTATGTACTTCTCTGTAAAAAAGGCTTTAGTGTCAGTGCTGTGGTTGTTGTGTGTCAAAATGGTTTATATCATCGGTAAGACAAGACTTTGAAGTTTCATTTGATGGGTAGTATGTCGAGATGCATGGCAGATGGGCATGCACACATTACTGTAACGTCGTCAAAACGCTGTTATGTCCCGGGACCGGTACGTGTGCGCGTTAAGGGGTTAACATTGTGTTTACACAGATTACTGTAGAAACGGAACACACATGAAATGTGTGTGTTCCAAATAACAATCTATTATTTACACTCTAAAACTCCACTTCACTCCCAGATAATCGAGGCATGAGCTCGGAGAAGTTCGTGCACGTTCTGAGTCGGTGGGGGGATGGAATAGCCGGCTGCTTGCAGTTTGTTTTTATCGGCACATTTACAGGACAAAGGAGACTGGTGGAGAGGTGAGAACGGTTTTAAGAAGCGATTTAAGGTGGGACGGATCTACGAGTTTTTTCGTAGGCTCTGGTAATTGTAGTGTTAACTTTTGTAAGTAAGCTGTAAGGAATAAGCCTGCCAAATTTCAGCTTTCTACCTACATGAGAAGTTGGAGAATTAGTGATGAGTCAGTGAGTGAGTGAGTCAGTCAGTCAGTGAGGGCTTTGCCTTTTATTAGTATAGATTAAAGTAGAGCATCATAAACGTCATCTTAAAATCGTTTAATTAACCAGTTTCTCAAATCACATCGTAATTAAAGTAGCACGTTAAATGCTTTGTTTTGTATGTGATCTTCTATGTGCTCTCTGTGTGTGAATCACTACTTGCTTCTTAAACTGGCTCTCTTCCTCCGAATGGACACAGAATCCATTACATTCGTGATATTACAGCTCTCTGAATAACTAAAATACTGAGATGTATACGTGATATTTTCATGATGATAGGAGTTAAAGCACGTTATTAAAGATGGGTTTCACAGAGCAGTGATTGTGTGCGACCTTTGATGAAATTATTTATTGCAGCAGTATTCATGGGCAGCTCTAGGCAGAGAAAGAATCAGTGGCCCCTTCGCCCACCAATGTCAATATGGTATCTTATGCACGGTGGAGGGCCACATCCGTTGCAGGCACTGCATAGCCAACTCGTGCTTATGACACAAGCGTTTAACTTTTGTCAAAATTTGCCTCTGCGTTTTTAGCTGTGTCGTTATTTTCTCTTTCTGTTCTATATTCAATATATATTGGCGTGACCGCCCTTGCAGTCCTTCCTTTTTTTTCTCTCCAAGTAACCGATCGCCACACAATCAGCTCTGTAATAGATGTTAAGCCATATGTAAGCTTAGAGCGCCGATTCTTCAAAATGTTTAAGGAACATTGAACTATCTTTGTACTACATGTTGAATTATTCTATCCTTCACGCCAGTCGCAGTGAAGAATATGGATTATTTAAATGAAGTTAAAGTTTTATCTGTATAATATAATAAACATATTTCGCTGCATTTCATCTTAAAAATGATATCGTCATCATATGTAAATACGCGCTTTATAAAGTGGCTCAGGTTGTGCAATATTATAACTGTAGTGAAAGTTTACAGTAAGGTAATTGTACTTAAGTACAAACAGTTCTACAAGGAGCAATTGATGGAGTGCGTTTATAGTTCTTGGGATGAAACTGTTTCTGAACTGCGAGGTCCGTACAGGAAAGGCTTTGAAAAGTTTTGGCGTAGCTAAGGAAGCGTGTGCTTGATTCTGTATCCCGATAGTTCTCTTTCCTATCAGCTGCTGCTGTGATTCACACTCAGATACAGTTATATAAATACTCCGAGTGGTGCAGTGAGAGTAGTATGGAAAAAGATGATCCGCTGTAGCAACTCCTAACGGGAGCCGCTGAAAGAAGAAAAAAAACATGCAGTGAGAGTAACAACGCTAAAGCAGTTATGGTATTAGGAATACTATGGCAATTCCCTGGACCATTATATTGTTACAAGTTAATTACAATCAGATGCATTACACTAATAAACAATATGCGGTTAGTTTCAGTGTATTTATAAAGCCGCGTCAGGAAAATAAGGAGTAACCACACAGTAATAGTAGCACTGCTTTGACGCTGGGTGCTGCCAGTCTGCAAAACCGAGTGGAGAACTTGCGTACAACAAGGTATGAGGTACCATGGAAAAGTGCGTGGCTTTAGGCCAAGTGTAGGTTTTACACATTGCGATTTGAACTTGGAAAAGTTCTTACGCAACATTTCTGTGCGTACGCACCGTTTATACATGAGGCCCCAGGTGAATGGGTTTACCACTGCTGAGGGAAACTCGGTTTGGGATGGTGAAAGTAGCCAATCCGTTAGCATTGCTCATTTCTCCTTGCTGTTGACTGACTGCTGCCCTGTGACACGTCTCCAGGTGATTGGGTTTACCACCACTGAGGGAAACGTGGTTTGGGATGGTGAAAGTAGCCAATCCGTGAACGTTATTCATTTTTCCTTGCTGCTGATTGACTGCTGCCCTGTGACGTGTCTCTAGCGGAGTGTCCTCATGTTTTCCATTTTGTTATTGTAAACATTTTGTTATTCTTAAATGCACAAAATGTTGCCCAAACGCCCTGCACCTTCTAAGGCTTCTGGCACTGAGCCTAAGCACCAGAAGAAGTTTGAAACACTCCAGGAGAAGGTTGAACTACTGGATTTGCTCCAGGAACTAAAAAGTCATGCTGCAGTAGTGTGCCACTATGGCATTAATGAAAACACTGTACGCTACATAAAGAATAACAAAGCAGTGATCTGGAGTACTGCATCTTTAAGATTCCGTAAAAGTGCCAAAAAGGTAACGACCGTAAGGAATAAAAACATCATCAGGATGGAATCTGCCTTGGCATTGTAGATCACCGACTGCAGGAAGAAGAACATCTCCTTGGACAGTAACATCATCCATGAGAAAGCACGGAAATTGTACCAGCAGTTCGCTACAGGAGACAATGTAGCAACTTCCCAACACAATGTTGCTGAAACATATAAAGAAAAGTAAGCACGAAACCCCACCAGAAGAAGACCCATCCAAAGATACAAGTCCTCCTGAAGCACCTGAAGAAGAGGCGCCACTTGAGAAGTTTTAAATCCTCTGCATCGTACTGCACAGCTACTTCATCATCATCATCATCAATATCATTCATCACTGGTGAGTACCAAGACATTTTACTGTATTTTAATTAAATTAAATTATTATGTATTTACTCTACTTATAACAAAGAAAACGCGCTTGCATGAATTACAGTACGTATAGCAGTAACATCGGTATGTTATATTCTAGTACCGCGGGAGACACAGCAGTACAGTACTGTACAGTATATCGGTTTACCTTTACCTTCTGCTTTTAGGTAATGTATTAAGGTAATTTTTTAGGTAATGTATTAAGCTGAGATTGCAACGAAATTAAAGTGCTTTGGGGGCATACTGTATTTAGGGTTTAAATTATAAAAATAGACATTTAAAAGGCATTTTTAACCACATCCAAAAGTCGTGTTTTTTCACATTCCCGGGTGCTCTAGGAACGTAACCCCCGCGAATTTTGGGGGTGTACTGTATATACAGTTATGTGAAAAAGTTTGGGAACCCCTCTTAATTCTTTAGATTTTTGTTGATCATTGGCTGAGCTTTCAAAGAAGCAACTTCCTTTTAATATATGAAATGCCTTAGGAAACAGTAGTACATGTCTTATGGAAACAGTAGTATTTCAGCAGTGGCATTAGGTTTATTGGATTAACAGAAAACATGCAATAGACATCATAAAATTAGACAGGTGGATAAATTTGGGCACTCCAACAGAGATATTACATCAATACTTAGTTGAGAGTCCTTTTGCAGATATAACAGCCTCTATATGCCTCCTATAGCCTTTGATGAGTGTCTGGATTCTGGATGGAAGTATTTTTGACCATTCTTCCATACAAAATCTCTCCAGCTCAGTTAACTTTGATGGCTGCTGAGCATGGACAGCCTGCTTCAAATCATCCCATAGATTTTCGATGATACTAAAGTCAGGGGACTGTGACAGCCAATCCAGAACATTGTACTTATCCCTCTGCACGAATGCATTTGTAGATTTTGAACTTTGTTTTGGATCATTGTCTTGTTGGAATACCCAACCCCTGCATAACTTCAACTTTGTGACTGATGCTTGAACATTATCCTGAAGAATTTGTTGATATTAGGTTGAATTCATCCAACCCTCAACTTTAACAAGGGCCTCAGTCCATGAACTAGCCACAGCTCCACAGCATGATGGAACCTCCACCAAATTTGACAGTGGGTAGCAGGTGTTTCTCTTGGAATGCGGTTTTGTTCTTCCGCCATGCAAAGCGCTTTTTTGTTATGACCAAATAACTCAATTTTTGTCTCATCAGTCCAAAGCATTTTGTTCCAAAATGAATCTGGCGTGTCTAAATGAGCATTTGCATACAACAAGTGACTCTGTTTGTGGTTTGAGTGCAGAAAGGCCTTCTTTCTCATCACCCTGCCATACAGATGTTCTTTGTGAAAATTGCGCTTAATTATAGAACAATATACAGATACAGTGGGGCAAAAAAGTATTTAGTCAGCCACCAATTGTGCAAGTTTTCCCACTTAAAAATATGATAGAGGCCTGTAATTTTCATCATAGGTATACCTCAACTATGAGACACAAAATGAGAAAAACATTGTCTGATTTTTAAAGAATTTATTTCCAAATTATGGTGGAAAATAAGTATTTGGTCACCTACAAACAAGCAAGATTTCTGGCTCTCACAGACCTGTAACTTCTTCTGTAAGAGGCTCCTCTGTCCTCCGCTCATTACCTGTATTAATGGCACCTGTTATCAATATAAAAGACACCTGTCCACAACCTCAAACAGTCACACTCCAAACTCCACTATGGCCAAGACCAAAGAGCTGTCAAAGGACACCAGAAACAAAATTGTACACCTGCACCAGGCTGGGAAGACTGAATCTGCAATAGGTAAGCAGCTTGGTGTGAAGAAATCAACTGTGGGAGCAATTATTAGAAAATGGAAGACATACAAGACCACTGATAATATCCCTCGATCTGGGGCTCCACAATCCGCAAGATCTCACCCCGTGGGGTCAAAATGATCACAAGAACGGTGAGCAAAAATCTCAGAACCACACGGGGGTACCAAGTGAATGACCTGCAGAGAGCTGGGACCAAAGTAACAAAGGCTACCATCAGTAACACACTACGCTGCCGGGGACTCACATCCTGCAGTGCCAGACGTGTCAACCTGCTTAAGCTAGTACATGTGCAGGCCCGTCATAAGTTTGCTAGAGAGCATTTGGATGATCCAGAAGAGGATTGGGAGAATGTCATATGGTCAGATGAAACAAAAATAGAACTTTTTGGTAAAAACTCTACTTGTCGTGTTAGGAGGAGAAAGAATGCTGAGTTGCACCCAAAGAACACCATACCTACTGTAAAGCATGGGGGTGGAAACATCATGCTTTGGGGTTGTTTTTCAGCAAAGAGACCAGGACGACTGATCCGTGTAAAGCAAAGAATGAATGGGGCCATATATCATTAGATTTTGAGTGAAAACCTCCTTCCATCAGCAAGGGCATTAAAGATGAAACGTGGCTGGGTCTTTCAGCATGACAATGATCCTAAACACACCGCCTGGGTAACGAAGCAGTGGCTTCATAAGAAGCATTTCAAAGTCCTGGAGTGGCCTAGCCAGTCTACAGATCTCAACACCATAGAAAATCTTTGGAGGGAGTTGAAAGTCCGTGTTGCCCAGCGACAGCCCCAAAACATCACTGCTCTAGAGGAGATCTGCATGGAGGAATGGGCCAAAATACCAGCAACAGTATGTGAAAACCTTGTGAAGACTTACAGAAAACGTTTGACCTCTGTCATTGCCAACAAAAAGTATATAACGAAGTATTGAGATGAACAAATACGTATTTTCCACCATAATTTGCAAACAAATTCTTCAAAAATCAGACAATATGATTTTCTGGATTTTTTTTTTCTCCTTTTGTCTCTCATAGTTGAGGTATACCTATGATGAAAATTACAGGCCTCTATCATATTTTTAAGTGGGAAAACTTGCACAATTGATGGCTGACTAAATACTTTTTTGCCCCACTGTATACCATCTACAGCAAGATGTTCTTGCTGTTCTTTGGAGGTAATCTGTGGATTGTTTGTAACCATTCTCACAATTCTGCGCATTTGCCACTCCTGTACTTTTCTTGGCCTGCCAGACCTGGGTTTAACAGCAACTGCACAGATGAAACTGACAGTTTAAACCTCTGAGATTCAACCTAAACCATGATAATGAACAATCTTTTTTTTTTTCAGATCTTTTGAGAGGTGCTTTGAGGATCCCGTAATGTCACTCTTCAGAGGAGAGTCAAAGGGAAGCACAACTTAAAATCAACCACCTTAAATACGTTTTCTCATGACTGGACACACCTGTCGATGAGGTTCAAGGCTTAACGAGCTAATCCAACCAATTTGGTGTTGCAAGTAATCAGTATTGATCATTTACATGCATTCAAATCAGCAAAATTACAAGGGGACCCAAAGTTTTACACAGCCTGTTTTCCACATTTGATTTAATTTCATACAACTAAATACAGGCAGTCCCCGGGTTATGTACGAGATAGGGACTGTAGGTTTGTACTTAAGTTGAATTTGTATTTAAGTCAGAACAGGTACATAAATATAATAAATGCTGTTGTTGACTGACTGTAACCAAGTGCTCTGCCAATGAATGATGGGAGTTTCACCTCTCTCTGACCTTTTTATTATTTCAACTTTATTTTCAATGGTGATGGTTTTTCTCTTCTTTACTGTATCACCAGCACTTGCATCAGATTTGTGTTTCAGAGACACTGCTGAAGGGTGAAGACAAAAGATTAAGATAAGCTCTTCTGCACGGCACTGTACACGCCTATCACAGCAGGAAGGTACCAGTCTTCAACATGTCTGATGTACTGACAAGAGACAACTTCCTGCTATGTACGTAACAGTACAAGCAGACTTGAGAATGAATGGGGCATCGAAAGGCGATTCATCACCACCTTACAGTCACCTCCCTACAGTATGCTGCCAGCAGCGTCCGACCACGGAACGAACGAACACGGTGTGGCCAAAGGCAGGTAGTGAATTGCCCCCATTCAATAGGCAGCCATCCGATGCACACTACAATGCTACCCCCCGTCGCCCCGTTCAGCCTCAAAGGCCTCCCCTTCAGCCACAAACGGGTCACCACTTGCAGTATTACCAGCCACCTACCGAGAACAAACAGAGCAGCCGTGTGTGGTGGGCGGCCTGTGAAACTGCTTGCCACCTGCAGCTGCCCGAGGAACACTACATTGCGGGAGCAGCGAAGTCGCCCCCGTCCAGCCTCCATTCAGCCACCGCTTGCAGCATTGCCAGCTGCCCACCAAGATTGAATGGGGCAGTCGTATGTGGTGGGCGGGCAATGAAACCACCCAAGGGACACTACAATGCATAGGCAGCGAAATCGCCCCCCTCCAGCCTCCGTGCAGCCACCGCTTGCAGCGTCCCCAGGCCAAAGATGACGGAGCGGCACATACTGAGACCCATGTGTCGCAGCTGCAGCCCCGTTCATTATTTCGTAGATCGGATGACTGTAACCTGGGGACTACCCGTACTACTTCACTAAAAATCTTTGTTCAGAAAACACCCCAGTACTCAGATGTTCCTAGGAAATAAAAGACATACCACTGTTATCTTATTTTGTTAAAATCAGAGTAAATTATTATGCAGGCTGAGAGAGGTTCCCAAACTTTTTCATATATATATATATATATATATATATATATATATATATATATATATATATATATATATATATATATATATATATATATATATATATACACACATACATACATATACACATACACACACACACACAGTGGTGTGAAAAACTATTTGCCCCCTTCCTGATTTCTTATTCTTTTGCATGTTTGTCACACAAAATGTTTCTGATCATCAAACACATTTAACCATTAGTCAAATATAACACAAGTAAACACAAAATGCAGTTTTAAATAATGGTTTTTATTATTTAGGGAGGAAAAAAATTCAAACCTACATGTCCCTGTGTGAAAAAGTAATTGCCCCCTTGTACAAAAATAACCTAACTGTGGTGTATCACACCTGAGTTCAATTTACGTAGCCACCCCCCAGGCCTGATTACTGCCACACCTGTTTCAATCAAGAAATCACTTAAATAGGAGCTGCCTGACACAGAGAAGTAGACCAAAAGCACCTCAAAAGCTAGACATCATGCCAAGATACAAAGAAATTCAGAAACCAATGAGAACAGAAGTAATTGAGATCTATCAGTCTGGTAAAGGTTATAAAGCCATTTCTAAAGCTTTGGGACTCCAGCGAACCACAGTGAGAGCCATTAAACACAAATGGCAAAAACATGGAACAGTGGTGAACCTTCCCAGGAGTGGCCGGCTGACCAAAATTACCCCAAGAGCGCAGAGACGACTTATCGGAGAGGTCACAAAACACCACAGGACAACGTCTAAAGAACTGCAGGCCTCACTTGCCTCAATTAAGGTCAGTGTTCACGACTCCACCATAAGAAAGAGACTGGGCAAAAACGGCCTGCATGGGAGATTTCCAAGACGCAAACCACTGTTAAGCAAAAAGAACATTAGGGCTCGTCTCAATTTTGCTAAGAAACATCTCAATGATTGCCAAGACTTTTGGGAAAATACCTTGTGGACTGATGAGACAAAAGTTGAACTTTTGGAAGGCAAATGTCCGTTATATCTGGCGTAAAAGGAACACAGCATTTCAGAAAAAGAACATCATACCAGCAGTAAAATATGGTGGTGGTAGTGTGATGGTCTGGGGTTGTTTTGCTGCTTCAGAACCTGGAAGGCTTGCTGTGATAGATGGAACCATGAATTCTACAGTCTACCAAAAAATCCTGAAGGAGAATGTCCGGCCATCTGTTCGTCAACTCAAGCTGAAGCGATCTTGGGTGCTGCAACAGGACAATGACCCAAAACACACCAGCAAATCCACCTCTGAATGGCTGAAGAAAAATAAAATGAAGACTTTGGAGTGGCCTAGTCAAAGTCCTGACCTGAATCCAATTGAGATGCTATGGCATGAACTTAAAAAGGTGGTTCATGCTAAAAAACCCTCAAATAAAGCTGAATTACAACAATTCTGTAAAGATGAGTGGGCCAAAATTCCTCCAGAGCGCTGTAAAAGACTCATTGCAAGTTATCGCAAACACTTGATTGCAGTTATTGCTGCTAAGGGTGGCCCAACCAGTTATTAGGTTCAGAGGGAAATTACTTTTTCACACAGGGCCATGTAGGTTTGGATTTTTTTTTCTCCCTAAATAATAAAAACCATAATTTAAAACTGCATTATGTGTTTACTTGTGTTATATTTGACTAATGGTTAAATGAGTTTGATGATCAGAAACATTTTGTGTGACAAACATGCAAAAGAATAAGAAATCAGGAAGGGGGCAAATAGTTTTTCACACCACTGTGTATATATCTATACTAATAAAAGGCAAAGCCCTCACTGACTGACTCACTGACTGACTGACTCACTCACTGACTCATCACTAATTCTCCAACATCCCGTGTAGGTAGAAGGCTGAAATTTGGCAGGCTCATTCCTTACAGCTTTCTTACAAAAGGTGGGCAGGTTTCATTTCGAAATTCTACACGTAATGGCCATAACTAGAAGCTATTTTTCTCCATTTACTGTAATGGAGTTGAGCTCGAAAGTCATGGGGGCGGAGTTTCGTGTGACATCATCACGCCTCCCACGTAATCAAGCAGTATATAGAAAACCAGGAAGAGCTCCAAAAACAGCTGAAGAAAACATACATTATATAATTAAGAAAGCAGCGAAACAATTAGAAGTGAGCGAGTGACATATAAAACCATATTCAACGGCTCACGTGAACTGACACAGTGCGCAGAGAAAAAGCAACAGTTCCAAAGAGTGCTGAACAAAAACCGAATTACACTGCTACACTCAAATAGACAAACCACACGCCGTGGCGCAATAGTAGAGGCTTCGCCTCTAGCGCCAGCGTCAGGTTCGATTCGAGAGGGATGCACTGAGTATGCGCGCTTCCGATTCATTTTAACCTCGCATCCCCTTGGTTTGAGACGTATGAAAAAATATGCGGTTAACGCAGAAAGACAGATCACCAATTGACGCTTTATGAATAATGGATACTTTATTCGCGATCAATGATTGTTTTGGTAAAGACATACTCAGTGTATTCATTAAATGAACGGTAAAAAAGTAAGAGCGAGGGGAGGGTAACTTATTGAGGCACGCAGGCAAAACCACAATAGCAAGCGGGCTCGATGTACTGTAGTGTGCGTCAACTCGATCTGAATTGCACGATCACATTTTAAAAAATATATCTTTTCAAGTTCTATTTAGTCCATATGTGTCAAACTCAAGGCCCGCAGGCCACATCCAGCCCAGCGTGTAATTATATCCGGCCCGAGATCATTTTATATATTATTGTTATTAATGGCCCGGGGACATGAAGCGCTGGTAACACAATAAATTACAGATCCCATAATGCAGTGCTTCAGCTGCCTTGCCGAACACTTTCCGCGTTAATCAAGTCTAGCTTATGATGCTGCAAGATATTGCGAAGCTAGCCCACACGATGCGAAGAAAAGGTGATTCTGAACATAGAGCCTTTAAAACCGATGGGAGGCTGAGTATATGTTTACTGACATTGCCGGTAAACCGCGTGTCTCATTTGTGGAGCTAATGTGGCTGTAATTACAGAATTTAATCTAAGACGGCACTATGAGACAAAACATCAAGATAACCTGAAAGACCTGAATGCAATGCACAAGATACAGAAAGCAGAAGAGTTAAAGAAGAATCTGACACTTCAGCAGGCGTTTTTACCTGTGCAAAATCACAAAGTGATTTCAAGTGAAGCTACTTTTATGGGAGACACAAATGCACCAGTGCAACTTGCCCCACTTTCCCTGTTGCCAAGTAATGTTGAACCAAGTCGGCTGCGGTGTTCCCAAATCGCACTTTGCTGATAAACTGAGCGCACTGCACACTGAGTTCGCACAGCGCTTTGGTGACTTTGAAGAACAAAAAAAGAATTTTCAGTTATTTCGCAATCCATTTGCTGTCGATGTGGAAACTGCACCTGTGCAGATTCAGATGGAGGTGATTGAGCTGCAGTGTAATGGCACACTGAAGGCAGAGTATGATACTGCACGGCTCGCACAGTTTATTCACTCCATTCCCGCAGAAATACTCTAGCTCCGTCTACATGCGGCTCGAACCTTGTGCATGTTTGGTACCACATATCTGTGTGAGAAGCTCTTCTCAGTCATGAAGACTAACAAAACAGCACACAGGAGTCGCCTCACTGATGAGCACCTGCAGTCCATCCTGAGAATCTCCACAACACAGAACCTCACACCAAACATAAACGAACTTGTTGCCAAAAAAGATGCCAGGCGTCCAGCTCTGATAAAATGACATATGAGCAAAGACAACTGAATGATTTGATTTGTTATTGCTGAAAAGAACAAATTTTATTTATATTTCCAGGTTTTGTTATGCACCATGTTCATATTTGAATTTGTATAATTTTGACAGGATATATTTTTATGGAAAGCAAAATCTTTTGGGATATTTAAAATTTAAGTTTATTATATATTATAAATATATATGCCAGCAACACTCATGACAATGTCAAAACAATTACATTTTCAATCATGTTACATTATTATTAAAATGTTTCCTTTTCTTTTTACTTCTCCGCTGCCAAGTCGGGGTATATTTTGCTATATATATATATATATATATGGATATAGATAGATAGATATGACAACAACACTCATATCAATGACAAAACAATTACATTAACAATCAAGTTACGTTGTTTTTTAAATTTTTCCTTTTTTTTTTTTCATAACTCCTTTAACACACTACTTCTCAGCTGCAAAGCGTGGGTATTCTGCTCGTGTACATATATATATATATATATATATATATATATATATATAGATAGATATATATATATATAGATAGATAGATATATATATATGACTATATTAAAAATAAAAAAACTGAGAACTCACATGTACATAAGTATTCACAGACTTTGCTCAATACTTTGTCGATGCACCTTTGGCAACAATTACAGTCTCAAGACTTTTTGAATATGATGCCACAAGCTTGGCACACCTGTCCTTGGCCAGTTTTGCCCATTCCTCTTTGCAGCACCTCTCAAGCTCCATCAGGTTGAATGGGAAGCGTCGGTGCACAGCCATTTTAAGATCTCTCCAGAGATGTTCAATCGGATTCAAGTCTGGGCTCTGGCTGGGCCACTCAAGGACATTCACAGAGTTGTCCTGAAGCCACTCTATTGATATCTTGGCTGTGTGCTTAGGGTCATTGTCCTGCTGAAAGATGAACCGTCGCCCCAGTCTGAGGTCAAGAGCACTCTGGAGCAGGTTTTCATCCAGGATGTCTCTGTACATTGCTGCCGTCATCTTTCCCTTTATCCTGACTAGTCTCCCAGTTCCTGCTGCTGAAAAACATCCCCACCGCATGATGCTGCCACCACCATGCTTCACTGTAGGGATGGTATTGGCCCGGTGATGAGCAGTGCCTGGTTTCCTCCAAACGTGACGCCTGGCATTCACACCAAAGAGTTCAATCTGTATCTCATCAGACCAGAGAATCTTATTTCTCACCATCTCAGAGTCCTTCAGGTGTCTTTTAGCAAACTCCATGCGGGCTGTCATGTGTCTTACCTCTCCTCAGTGTGTGGAGACAACCAGGCACTGCTAATCACTTGTCCAATACAGTCCCCACAGTGAAGCATGGAGGTGGCAGCATCATGCTGTGGGGGTGTTTCTCAGCTGCAGGGACAGGACGACTGGTTGCAATCAAGGGAAAGATGAATGCGGCCAAGTACAGGGATATCCTGAACAAAAACCTTCTCCAGAGTGCTAAGGATCTCAGACTGGGCCGAAGGTTTACCTTCCAACAAGACAATGACCCAAAACACACAGCTAAAATAACGAAGGAGTGGCTTCACAACAATTCTGTGACTGTTCTTGAATGGCCCAGCCAGAGCCCTGACTTAAACCCAATTGAGCATCTCTGGAGAGACCTAAAAATGGCTGTCCACCAACGTTTACCATCCAACCTGACAGAACTGGAGAGGATCTGCTAGGAGGAATGGCATAGGATCCCCAAATCCAGATATGAAAAACTTGTTGCATCTTTTCCAAAAAGACTCATGGCTGTATTAGCTCAAAAGTGTGCTTCTACTAAATACTGAGCAAAGGGTCTGAAAACTTAGGACCATGTGATATTTCAGTTTTTCTTTTTTAATAAATCTGCAACAATTTCAAAAATTCTTTTTTTTTGTCTGTCAATATGGGGTGTAGTGTGTACATTAATAAGGAAAAAAATTAATTGAGATCCACAAAGGGTCTTCATCAGATGATAATGCTTAGACTTATATAACAAAAATGACATTGAGGTGTGGGGGGTAGGCGGGCTAAGTCAGTGTGTATACACACATACACATTTATTATATATATATATATATATATATATATATATATATATATATATATATATATATATATATATATATATATATATACATACAGGAACGCTACTGGCCAAATGGGTGCCCTAAGCAGAAATTTAATTTTGTGCCCCCCTGCCCCAAATATTACAGAAGTAAAAATAAAATAATAAAAAAAACACCTACTATAGGGGCCAAAATAGAACTTTATTCAAATAAAAGGTAAATACATGAGGTAGTAGCGTCATCACCTCATGCTTTTAGCCTACTCTCGTTCACCGTAAAATGCAATATATATGTTTATATTTTTGTTTATTTGTATATGTATATTATTAATATTAATTTATCATTATAATATATAAAAGCAATTTTTGAGTAGCTGGGATGGTGCCCCTGGGAGTTGGTGCCCTACGCAGACTCTGCGTTGGTGCCCTGCGTACTCTGGCGGTACTGTATATATATATATATATATATATATAGGAGGGGCGGTACTGTATATATATATATATATACAGTAATCCCTCGTTATATCTTGCTGCGACTTACGTGGCTTCACTCTATTGCAGATTTTATATGTAAGCATTTCTAAAAATATATAACACAGATTTTTCGCTGATTCATGGGTTTCTGCGGACAATGGGTCTTTTTACTTCTGGTACATGCTTCCTCAGTTGGTTTGCCCAGTTGATTTCATACAAGGGACGCTATTGGCAAATGGCTGAGAAGCTACCCAATCAGTGGACACAGTTAAGTTCTTGTGTGCTGATTGGCTCAGCGACGGAGCGCCGAATTCGATTCCGCTGCGTTAACCGGGAAGTCTTGTCTTGCTCATTCAGCATCAACGTGTATTGCTGTGTAAAGAATTTACTTTTGTGCTCTTTTGTGTTTATCTTTGTACACAGTCAAGCCCTTCGTTATGGCTCCAAAACGATCTGTTACTGCTTCAGGGGCTGTGTCCAAGCGCCAATGGAAGATGCTAACGATTGCGGAAAAGGTAAAAGTTTTGGCTATATTCAAGGAAGGGAATAGCCACACCGCTGCAGGACGCCATTAAGGCATCAATGAGTCCACAATTCTTTTTATTTACAAAGGAGGAAAAGAAAATAAGATCTTCGGCCGCAGTGTCCTTTAACCAGGGCGCAAAACGAAAAACGAGTTTTAAGTGGATGTAATAAGACAGTAGTCTGGATGGAATCTGCTTTAGGGATTTGGATTGAAGACTGCCAGAAGAAGAACAACGGCAGTGCTACACAATCGCCTGAAGGGGCTCCTTTAGAAGAGCTATAATGCTCTCCTTTGTTGTGCAATAAAATTAAACTCATAGTTATTGGACAATTCATCGAGTCATTGTTGGTGAGTAACCATAATTAATTTTCTATGTAAGTAATTATTACATGTACATAGTTTAGTGTCACTGTACACACATTTTACTGTATACAATTTTTCTTGCATTGTACGTATTTATTGCTGGTGGCCTGTCTGTTGTAATGGCTGTAACATATGTGATATCGGAGACGCTCGATATCTTTAATATTTAGGTTTTACTGTATATAAACACTTTCAAATAATCAATGACCTTCTTAGTAATCTCTGCAAAGTAACAGAATGTTAACAATATTCTGCTCCTTAGAATTTTTTTCTGATATTATACTTTGTACTTATATAGCATTTATTTTTTCACGTTATACTTGTTATTATTGCATAGTACACTAATGCCGTTAAGTGGAAGTGTTCTAATTAAAGGCCATGTCACACTATACAATTTTTCCAGATATTTTAAATTTGCAGGCTACACTGACAAACTGTTGGGGTAATTTTGGCATGCCCACCAACAGTTATGTATATCTGATATACCCAGTGTCTCATTCCAAACAGTTTTTGAATTTGTCTGAAGTTGCTGGGGCAGGCAACATATAAAAAAGAGCTGACAACCAATGAGTGCTCACCCAGCGGAATAAGGCATGTATTGTGGTTGCAACTAAACCAGGGAGATGCATGTTTTGGTCCCTGAAAAGAGAAGACAGACTTGTCTGTGTGATGTCTCATGTTTTACATGAGTCCAGTAATGTATGGCTGGCATTAAGAATAAATTAGACTGAAAATCTCTAAGTCTCTAAATAGACAACACATTCCACCATCTATTGTTTTCCAATTTACTGCCATCTAAAGATAAACCAGACGGACATGCTGAGATATACCATCACTGCCACTGCATGTTTTCATTCCTATTGTAAGGCCTTGCAATCCAGCTACACTCTTGTCCCTGGCAATACACAGAATGCTATTTTTGATAGAGAAATGGCAAACAAACCTATTTAAAGGTTGACTTCAAGTAATATTAATATCTGTCTTGGATAAATCATGCAGCACAATAAGATATTATTCTCTTCACAATGAATTCAAAGGTTAATATCCCATACTTGCTAATTTGCTCACTGCTTCATTGCCTCCCAACCAAAAACTCAATCACGTTGCTCAAAAACAACAATTCATTCAGATACATCTTTAAAGGGAAATACTTTTCAATTTTCCTTGCAATAAAGTTAATATCAATACTCAGGGCAAGTAAGATTCCTTTGGGATATTACCTAAAACTCATGAAAAATTATAATGAGAGAAGTTTCAGACCAAAAGCAATAATCTTTTACACAATCCAAAAAATAATTCTGATAATTGCCTGATTTGTACAAAAATAGTTTAAAGTTTACACAATATTAAAACCATAAAGCACCATGCCAATTTTATCAACAGAAATGTAAGCATTATATTTATACTATCAATATTTATACTAATATTTCCACTTACCTTTGCAAGGCAGAAACATGCCAGCATTCTAACCCTGTAAAAACACTGCTCTTGTTCAAGAATGTCTGTCAGCGCCAGCCTTGATGCAGGAGTTGGGAATTGCTCTAGAGCTGATATGGCTTCTTCTTGGGCAACAACATCCCTCTCATATCGTAACTGGTATTGCCACATGAAGTCAGCCTGTTCAAATTCAACTTTCCTTAAAATTGACATGTCTGGATCAATTCGTATCCATAACAATGGGGAATCAACACTAAAATAGAAGAAAAGAAAACAGCCAAAATTAGTTTTTCTGTTTCAGAATCTCGGACTATATACAACTCAGTTTGCACTAATGATTAATAACTGCATGGGAATATGAAGCATGTTGCTTAGCAGCTATCATATCATGCCTTTGATAATATCTGTTTTGAGACAGAGTTCAGCCACTGACATGCAACTAAAAGATCTGAAAAGGACAAGGAGACATAAATGTCATGTACTGAACTATTTAGACTAATTTAACAATCAAAATATAAAGAAAACAGAAACACAGCATAACTGCCAGCTGAGCATTTGAAAACCGTTTGATATCGTAAAAAGCAAATATGGCTTCATATGCCTATGCAATGGAAGCAAAAATGTGTGGAAATGTCAACATTGGCTGGCTATCCTAGGGATGAATCCCTAACTAAGCCAAATAAGTTCTTTAGATAAAAACTCCCAAAAAGAACCAGCTTAAAAAGTACAGTCAAAATTTAAAAGTTCACTTTACAACAAAAAAGGGGATTTCAGGCTTGCATCAAGGTTAGGGCTAGGTTAACCCATTAGTTGCAGATGCATCAGATGGATGGACTAACGTTGAGAGTATAGCATGTGCTGTACTGACTACACCACAAAGTGAATCAAGTGAACAGATCACTGTTTTGATTAAAATCAATAAATTAATATATCTATATGCAGCACATACATGTGAATATAAAGTGCCCTCCATAACATGGGTCAAGGACATATTTTTTCATCATTTAACCCTCTGCTCCTCAGTTTAAAATTAAAATTCAGACAGATTATAGTGCGTATTGCAGGCTTTAATTTAACAGTATCATCATATATTTCGGTCACACCATGCAGAAATTGCAACACTTTTTTAAACAGTCGCCACCATTTCAGAGCATTATAATGTTTGGGACACAGCAATAGTAGGTGAAGCAGTCATATTTAGTACTTTGTTGCAGATTCACAGACTGCAAGTGACTGCCTGAACTCTGAAATTCATGTGCTTAGAATCATACTTAGTGATGTCCTGCCAAGCTTCTAATGCAGACATCTTTAGCTCTTGCTTGTTTCTGAGGCTTATCCCTATAAGTTATCCCTTCAGCATATGGAAGGCATGCTCATTTGGATTTAAATAGAGTAACTGGCTTGGCCATTCAAGAATTTTAATTTTTTTACCTTTGAAAAACTTCTGTGATGTCTTAGCTGTATGTCTGGAATCATTATCTTGTTGTAAGATGAAGCATCACCCAATGAGTTTGGAGGTATTTAATAGAACTTGGGAAGATGTTTCTATACGCCTCAGAATTCATTGTGCAACTGCCAACAGCAGTTCCATCATCAATGAAGAGAAGTGTGACAGTAACTGTGGCAGCCATCCATGCCCTAGCCATAACATCTCCACCACCATGTTTAACAGATGAGAGTGATATGCTTTAGATTTTGGGGAATTCCTTTTCATCTCCACACTTTGTTCTTGCCATCATCACTCTGATACAGTTCAGCCTTTTCTATCCACAAGAACTTTTTCCAGAATTCTTTGGGATCTTCTAAGTACTCTTTCATACACTGTAATCTGGCAAAGCTTAAACGCCACTAAAAAAATATGTTCATTTATGTCCGGGGCACACTAGGCGAAGAGATAAAGTTAAATGGTAAAAAGTAATTGTAAAAAAATTACATTATCAAAACCAATTAATGTGAAAATTAAATAAAAATTCTTTCATCATCTCAGTAATATTTTGTCCTTTGTGTACCTATTCTCTATTTTTATAAACAAGTAATTTTCTGCACTTTTGGCATGGCACAAATCTTACAGTGTTTTCTCCTTCTACCAATGATGTTTTCTTCTTATGATACCAAATTGGCAATTGACCATTTTCTGCAAAAGGAACGGAGGGCAGAATTTACATACAAATAACTTAATGAATTTTATGATGAAGGCAGAATATGAGCTTCCCCTGTTTCAAAAGCAAGCAACCACCACTGATGTCAGTATATATAGAGTATACAGTGTATATATATATACATATACATATATATATATATATATATATATATATATATATATATAGTCTTCGCCGAACTGAAATTGTCCACGCATAAATCAAAGTCATCCAGACAATCTGGATCAACATAATTAGATCTGGACCACCCTGTGTGTGTGTGTGTGTGTGTGTGTGTGTGTGTGTGTATATATATATATATCCATCCATCTTCTAACCCGCTGAATCCGAACACAGGGTCACGGGGGTCTGCTGGAGCCAATCCCAGCCAACACAGGGCACAAGGCAGGAACCAATCCAGGTCAGGGTGCCAACTCACCGCAGGACACACACAAACACACCCACACACAAAGCACACACTAGGGCCAATTTAGAATCGCCAATCCACCTAACCTGCATGTCTTTGGAGTGTGGGAGGAAACCGGAGTGCCCGGAGAAAACCCACGCAGACACGGGAGAACATGCAAACTCCACGCAGGGAGGACCCGGAAGCGAACCCGAGTCCCCTAACTGCGAGGCAGCAGCGTTACCACTGCGCCACCGTGCGCCTATATATATATATATATATATATATATATATATATATATATATATATATATATACATATATATATATATATATATATATATATATATATACATACATATATATATATATATATATATATATATATATATATATATATATATATATACTATATATATATATATATATATATATATATTCAATGCATTCGTAGTCTGAATCACAATCTGATTGTGTGGGTGGTACCTACCAGGTAATGCTTATGGTTGGTCAGCAAGTCGGCTAACGTCCGAAACGGTGCCCTTTTTCAGTTGCGAGAAGCAGATCATAGAATGGTTGAAATAGTTTATACTGTCAAATAATGCAAAGAATACGCGACACGTGTTTCGCCCTAATTCTAGGCTCATCAGGCGTACACACTCACTGCACTCCCTCTCGGGAATCGAACCTCGGCATCAGCGTCAGAGGGCGAAGCCTCTCACGTTGCGCCACGGCGTGTGGTTTGTTTATTTTAGAGCGAAACACATGTCGCGTACTCTTTGCATTATTTGACAGTATAAACACTATACATATATATATATATATACACAATTTATGTTACAGCCTTATTCCAAAATGGATTAAATTCATTTTTTTCCTCAGAATTCTACACACAACACCCCATAATTATAATGACACACCTATCTATATACGGTCACACAGTTGAAACTTCATGTCAAAGCACAAACCAAACATGAAGTCAAAGAAATTGTCTGTAGACCTCCGAGATAGGATTGTCTCAAGGCACAAATCTTAGGAAGGTTACAGAAAAATTTCTGCTGCTTTGAAGGTCCCAATGAGCACAGTGGCCTCCATCATCCGTAAGTGGAAGAAGTTTGAAACCGCTGTCCGGCCATCTAAACTGAGCGATCGGGGGAGAAGCCTTAGTCAGGGATGTGACCAAGAACTCGATGGTCACTCTGTCAGAGCTCCAGAGGTCCTCTGTGGAGAGAGGAGAACCTTCCAGAAGGACAACAATCTCAGCAGCAATCCACCAATCAGGCCTTCATGGTAGAGTGGCCAGACGGAAGCCACTCCTTAATAAAAGGCACATGGCAACCCACCTGGAGTTTGCCAAAAGGCACCTGAAGGACTCTCAGACCATGAGAAACAAAATTCTCTGGTCTGATGAGACAAAGATTGAACTCTTTGGTGTGAATGCCAGGCGTCACATTTGGAGGAAACCAGGCACCGCTCATAACCAGGCCAATACCATCCCTACAGTGAAGCATGGTGGTGGCAGCACCATGCGGTGGGGATGTTTTTTAGCGGCAGGAACTGGGAGACTAGTCAGGATAAAAGGAAAAATGACTGCAGCAATGTGCAGAGACATCCTGGATGAAAACCTGCTCCAGAGCGCTCTTGCCCTCAGACTAGGGCGACAGTTCATCTTTCAGCAGGATAACGACCCTCAGCATACAGCCAAAATATCAAAGGACTGGCTTCAGGACAACTCTGTGAATGTCCTTGAGTGGCCCAGCCAGAGCCCAGACTTGAATCCGATTGAACATCTCTAGAGAGATCTTAAAATGGCTGTGCACCGACACTTCCCATCCAACCAGATGGAACTTGAGAGGTGCTGCAAAGAGGAATGGGCGAAACTGGCCAAGGATAGGTGCGCCAAG